>NC_049218.1:4354156-4598907 GCF_013347855.1 Anguilla anguilla
ACGCTGCTCCTCTCCTCTATTCACTCCACCTTGCGTCCTCCTGAATAGACCGCGGCTGCACTCTGGGACTACAAACCCCAGGATAAAGGAGGGCCTGTGAGCTGCACTCTGGGACTACAAACCCCAGGATAAAGGAGGGCCCGTGAGCTGCACTCTGGGACTACAAACCCCAGGATAAAGGAGGGCCCGTGAGCAGCTCGCCCTTGGGCCTTCAGGCCCGAACAGGGATGTTTGTTTGTTTGTTCACCGACAAGTACGGCAAACCCCATTCTTCACACGCGGGCCCATTGTCAGAGCACAGCTAGCTAATCCACAGCAACCAAGGAACCCGGTGGGCAGTTTATAATCTCCACTGGAAATGGCTGAAATTCAGAGGGGCGGGACACAGTTTGCACAACTTATCAACCCCAGGCAGGGCTTCATAAGCCTGGTCTATACGCCTCAGCATGAGAACCTTTCTTAGACCTGTAACTACAAACGAGTCGAGCGTTTCTCCCCAGGGGGAGATCCAACACACGGTGCTGCGTTTGGGCTGAATCTGCTCGCTGTATCACTTCAAATAATTGTCCTTCCTCCATGTTATAGCGCAGAGTCAAATGTGCGCTTCCGGCAGGAATTAATTTTGCTCATTGTCGCGTAAGAAGAAAAACTACACAACATGCAACACGTTTTACGCTGCATGCAAAAAAAAAGGCACGTCCACTTCTTTTATTTATCAGGCACGGTGAAACAATGCAGACAACATGTTGTGTGCCCTGTCCCCCGCACTGTCGCCCTGTCGCCCTGTCACCCTGTCGCCCTGTCCCCCTGTCCCCCGCCCTGTCGCCCCGTCCTGTCCCCCGCCCTGTCCCCTGCCCTGTCCCCCGCCCTGTCCCCCGCCCTGTCGCCCTGTCCCCTGCCCTGTCGCCCCGTCGAGTCACAGAAAACGCCCTCAGGACAGAGGGGGGGCTGTGTGGCATTGTGATAACCGAGCACGTCTTCGGGGTCTGGAAAATATCGGACCGTGAAAGATCAACGCAGCACAAAAGGCCGTAAAAGAGCATGCACGCGTGGGGGCGGGGGGGTGGCGGGCGGGGGGTGCATTTTTCTCTCGAAGCGTGTCGGGGCAATGATGGGTAAGGAGGTCCTAAAGGTCACGGGGTCGATTCCCCGGTAGGACACTGCCGTCGTACCCTAGAGCAAGGTACTTAACCTGCATTGCTCCAGTATGAATCTGGCTGTATGAATGGATGCAATGTAATGTAAAGATTGTGTACATTACACGGATGGCAGTAAGGTAATGTAATGCACTGACATCAGACCACGGCTCAATGACCCTTCTGCGATTTCAGCCAATGGCAGCGCTGTTGTTGTGTATCTGCGGAAGCCCAGTCTTACCCATGATGTCCAAGTAGTCCTCAGCGAGCACCATGGGACCTCGGTCAATGGGCTTGCCCGAACCGTTGAAGACACGCCCTAAGAGGAGACATAAAGTTTTCAGATTCAAATGTTACCGAGAAATCAGTGACACCACACACGCTTATACTCAATGAAATGTTACAAAGTGCGTTTTACTGCAAGATGGCCACACATTGTATACACCGTTGCTTAGTTTACTCATGCCAAAATTAAAAAAAAAAAAAAAAACATTCAGTTTTAACAATTAATTTAAGGAGGTTCTCACAGCAAAATTGTTCACAACTTGCTCAAAAACTGTTCGGAATATAAAGAAAAACACACTCCTACATATTACCTGCCTTTGATATATAGGTCTGTGTTCACTTAGACAGGATATGTGAATAACTCAAGGAGGTAACCAACATGTAATCTTAACCAAAAAAAAAAAAAAAAAACCTTGTTCTACTCTAGGGAAACAAACCAAATACAAAAAAACACACAAGTGTGTCACTGCTCAGCCTACAGGAACAAGGAGACTGTGGGGAATGTGGGAATATTTGTTATCCATCTTAGCAAACACCTTACACCACAAGATTCTAGTTCTTCAAAAAGAGGGAACAAATTAAAATGAAAATTCACTGTAAAGGTCAAAGTGGTCTTTTAAAAAAACAGTTTCTGATGACAGCACAGGGATTAGTGCAGGTCAGGTACAGCTGGCGCAGAACAATCGCATTTCGCACACTTAAACAGCGAAGCTTACTCCTTCTGTACACTGCTCAGAGGCTGAGAGAGAGAGAGAGAGAGAGAGAGAGAGAGGGGCGCAGGGTCTGCCGCACTGCCTGTGGAAAGCCAGGGCACCCCCGTGCTGAAAAAAGGGGCCAGACTTTGGGTTTTTAATCAGGTGTGGATTTCACGGTAGTTTGGCATGAGCACGGCTCGGATGTGCCTGTCCGTACCCTCTCTCCCTCTCTCTCTCTCTATGGGTTGGGGGATGGGGGAGTGGGGAGCGCAGGGGCACAGGGGGGCGGGGGGGGTCTTACCCAGCATATCCTCTGACACAGGTGTGCGCAGGATGTCACCTGTGAACTCGCAGGCCGTTTTCTTGGCATCGATCCCTGAGGTCCCCTCAAACACCTGAGAGAAGGACAGGTAACATCACAAACGTACTGCAGCAGGGGGGGTTACTCTGGCGGCTGTCTCAGGGGGGCCTGACGATCCTTTTTTCTTATTCTTTAAATAAAAATAAGGTTCCAGCACTTTCATTCACCCCTTTTCTCGCCTTTGGACTTGGGAGCAGCAGAGGATCAAAGCGGATCGGGGTGTCGTCATGGTGCCATAGCGACGTATAGCAGAAAGGAGGTTAGAGAGGGGTCGCACAATGCCTTTGTGGAACAGTACTTCAGGCACTGTGCGCCGAGCACTGGACACTGCACTACAACCATTTCCCTTCTTATTCCTTTCCCTGGAGAACAGAGGCCTTGGGCCGTTTCTTCTTGTGTACACTGAATATACTGTCAATCAAATGCATCTTCACAACAAAGCAAGAGGGACATGGGGGCATGATGGGAAAAAAGAATTGAATCGTATTGTAACTATAGCTATCCAGGACACCCCCCCCTCCGGACATCAGCCGATAAATAGCCCTGGCTAACAAGATTTCAATGTACAAACTTGAAAAAACCATGATAGCAACTAACACCACTACCTGCAGTGCCCTCCAACATTATCCACAAGATTTGAACAAAATTAACAAAAAGACTGTACTGCAATTCAAGAACAGAGCTTCGTTTTATTTCATATTCATGTGGGAAAAATGTTCTACTTTAATAAATAGTGATCTAATGGAATCAAACAAAATAACACTATTTTTTTTCTCAAATAATGAATTTATTTCCAAAAAAATTAAGTGCCACAAATATTTGCTATATTTGCTTTCAATACTTTGTACACCTTCACCTCCCAAAAATAACTACTCTCATAAATGAGAAATGTAAGCATACCATTTTTGTTAAATAAAAATAGTTTTTGGAAACATAAATGCTAAATATATCGTCTCGGTGAAGGGGACAAATATTTCTATGTATTAACATCTGGGGCAAAATGTGGAAAAAGTTCAAGGGCAGTGAACACTTCCTGAAGGGACAGTACCGTGGTGTTACTGTGGCTTCTGCTCAGATCCCTTTCCACTGAAGCCACTCAACATCCACTACGGCAGGGATCAGCAACTCACGGTCCTCGAGGGCCGAGAACTGCTGCTTTTCCACCCTCCCTTTGCCTGGGAGTCGGGTGCGAAGACAGTCTGGCCAATCAGTAGCACCAATTACCCGGGAGAAAAGAAAAACCAGGGCTGGATTTGGATTCGAGGGCCAGAGTTGATGATCCCTGCGCTACGGATTCATACGAACTTTGGCGGACACCGGTTCTCGAGAAAAGGACTTTGAAAAGGTCAAAGGTCAGGTTCGATTAAACGGCGCACAAAACGGCCGCGGGGAACGGGGACGGGGAACCGCGAGCCTCTCGCTGCTTCGCCAAAGGTGTAGACTCACCTGCACGACCGCCTTGCTGCCGATCACCTCCAGCACCTGGCCACTTCTCTTGGTGCCATCGGGTAAGGTCAGGTGCACGATCTCTGCATACCTGGGAAACTGACACAAAGCAGACGTGCGCTCCGATGTGATTTTGAACCTGTCAGGGGATTTACACTCATTCCGTGGCAGCTCAGCCACTGCCCCCCCTGCCCCCCCCCCCCCCCCCAACACTCTCAGATTTAAAATGCGTTTTTTATTTTTTTTATTTCCTCTTAAGTTTAAGAGTAAAAGACAGACCTACCCCAGAAAAATATGGAAATATTTAGCAAAGAACTCATAACATTGCTTTGCCCTGGTCAAGGCCCATTTTTCTGATGGTGGGTAACAAAATGTCCATCCCTGGTTGGGCTGGCATGAAACGCTGCTAAATGCAACAATACATGCCCAATGTTTTTTTTTTTTTTTTTTTGGGGGGGGGGGGCGGAATATTTTTTTAAAAGAAAAAGAAAAAGAAAAAACAAAGACACAAAACATCTTTTCAAGATACTGAAGAGCGTTTTACAACCTTAACCTCGGTCACACCAGGCCCGAAGCCTGTCCACCACAATCACACAAGTACAATCTTCTGTTGCCCTGTGTTTTTCCAAAAGCTTCAAGGTTGTTCATGAACTCAAAATGGTGAATTCCAGAACTTGGCATCAATTTTAAATGTTTGAAACTGCACTGTCATTCCTTTAGGCCATGAAAGCTAAAAAAAATAGTTTAAAAAAAAAAAAAACAGGGTGGTAAACTAAGGGAACAAACTCAAGTTCCCAAATTCAACTTCAACAATGATTCTAATGGAAAAAAATTTTAAAAGTCAAATAAGAAACGTTTTTTTTTTTTTTTGTGGTTTGGTTTTCGAGGTACGGTTTATAGGAAATCCTTGGCAATAAGATCATTGTAATTTATGGATCTGTATATTAAATACATTAAATGTCTGATATAGGTCCACTATTTCAGACAGAGCACTCGCGTGTTAAAGATCCACGGCATAGGTGTTGAATAAAGGTGTGAGGAGATGACCATTTCATTCAGGTAGAGGTCTTCAGGCACAGGGGAGCCCTCAGATTATAAATGTTTACAACTTCTGACATAAAACACTCTCATTGAAATAATCTTCCATGTTGTTTTTTCAAGTTCCCCCCCCCCCCCCTAAGAGAATGGATCTTGGATCAGACAAATTCTAACAGATCACAAGGAGGTCCCCTGTATCAAGTCTTTAGCAACAGCATAATTTAGAAACACGCGTGAGAATGTAGTTCTAGCACGTGGCCGGCATGTACGTGGGTGGGTCTCCTGGTGCTTATGCACCCGAGGTGAATTCACTGAACTTCCATCACGGGCAAAAGCAGCAAAGCCAGCAAGCCACAGGCCTGGCCGCAGGTAAGCAGGTATACCCACGGGCGACTTACGAATTCCCCACGTTACGAATTCACGCACCGCGCTTCGCTTCGAGAGCCCCGTGCTGAACTTCGTCAGCCGCTCGCGACGAAGAAGACGAGCGCCCAAGAAAGACTGACACGGATATCACGCGACTGTGGCAAAATAACAATTCAGAAAACTGACACCGTGTCAGACAAAGGTCTGCGCCGGATTATCCTTTGCAAAGAAAAAAAAAGAAAAAGAAAAAAGAATTCTCGATATGTAATGCTGCTTTCCGCTAACGCTTGGCTCTCTCTCTCTCTCTCTCTCTCTCTCTCTCCGTTGCTGGCAGATGGTATTCACGCATGCTTCACGTGACATGGCTTCCCCTGTCAATCACAGGGCCAGGCATTGTGCCCAGGAGAGCTTCCTTGGAAGACGGAGGGGGGGAAACAGAGCCTGTGTGTTTGTCGTTTGCGTTTCTCTCGGTCTTCTTCTGGTTCAAAACGAGCGTGGCTGAAGGACGGGGGGGGGGAGGTGTTAAAATCACGCTCGCTCATGCAGGCGTTTAAAACGGCAAAAAGCCAGAATATTCCTGAAAACCTCACAGACCATTGCCAGAGATGGCATACTGCATGAGGCCGAAAAATATTACCAATCTAATTCTTTTTTTTTAACTTTCCGACAAGCTTTTGTTATTTTATTTATTTGTTTATTTGAAGGGACAATGAACAGTTAGTAACTGCCCCAGAATTAGCTTGATTAGTTAAATTTCATCTGTAGTCCCTTGACAGGCTAAGTTTAATTTAGTTTTCTTTTGGATTCCCGTTCCAGATAATAGACAAGCTGACCATACCCCGTGAACAGGATTCTGGGAAGACGGAAGACCACATTTTCTGTCGAATTGAAATGAGCTCCACATTCAACCGATATAAAAATAGAGAGGCTCAGTTACTTTGTGATATGACAACAAGGGTACCAGTACAGGGGGAAATTTGTCTCTGGTTTCATCCATCCAAGTCCATGCAGAACTCAGACTGGCTTAGGGCCAGGAACTGCAAACCAATCAAGAGCCCCCGTGACCCTAACCTGACCTTGATGCGTAAAATCGGGAAGGAGCGGGGCAACAGAGAGGATTACATTACATTACAGGCATTTAGCAGACGCTCTTATCCAGAGCGACTTACACAACTTTTACATTGCATCCATTTATACAGCTGGATATATACTGAAGCAATTTCGGTTAAGTACCTTGCTCAAGGCGTACAACGGCAGTGTCCTACCCGGGAATCGAACCTGCAACCTTTCGGTTACAAGCCCAGTTCCTTACCCACTGTGCTACACTCCGTCCTCCGGTTAATACGGTGTGACCGTTAACACAGTGTGTCCGTTCACATAAAAATTCACACAACTTGCCAAGTCAAACACACAGAATCTGCCTTTGTGATGGAAAGACAACCTGCAAACAACACTACTTGTAAATCTGACTGTATATCTTAGGACACTTTTAAGTCGCCCTGGTCAAAGATGATACTGGCGAAAAAGGGAAAATTATACATACCTTTACATTATCCAGAATCACCAAAGGCCCATTCACCCCGGACACAGTGGAGTATGCTAGAAGAAAAAATCAGGGAGGGAAAATGAGAATGCATGCAGCAGAATTTAAAAAAAAACCTGAGAAAAGCATCCAAACAAACACAGGTGAGAGTTCATTTCACTGACTGTCAGGGGCATCAAATACATTTTCCATTTCCATTTCCATGGTCCCCATACAATAACAGTTGTATTATGAGTTATAAGAGCTAAACATTCAGGAGGCCTAACATAATGAATAAATGCATGACCCTTGCAAAGGGAACGGTGCAATCGACGCATTGTCAGCAACAGTCAAGTGGAGGTAAGGTCCCCAGCTGCACACGCACTGACTGCAGCACTGGTTTGTTTGAAATAAAAGCTTGTGAAAGGCTTCCTGGAGCTTCTCGTGAATTAAATGGATACAGCTCAACCATGCTATTACAACATTTCAATATAATTATTTTTATATACATTCTATAGATACTCAAAGGTAATCTAGCTGCTAGCATCTACAATGGTAGATGCAAATAACTGGAATTAGTACAATGAAACGGAACTGGAAGGTGGCACGTTGCCAGGAACCTTCAAACAGACCGATATCCAGTTCTGATTTCATACACACATGTCCGGCATGCGCTCATCGTTATTCTACCCGTAACTAAAGAGGTGCACCTTCCTTTAAAGTTCAACCACAATGAAGTGGATCCAATTGGAAAACAAACACTATTCACCAGACAACATACGAAGGACGTCCACACAACTGTCCACACAAAGGTCAACACAGGATAACAAATTACTTTAAGAATAATATTTAGGATATTATGCATGTCTATTTTCAATCATTTGTGGGGATCTTCTTATTTTTTTGTTTTAAACCAAGGGCTAGACTTTTCCTCATTACGTTCTAGAATGCTTAGGGTACAAGACACAAACACCTGTGGGTATTTTTTCAGACCTTTCTTCCTCTCTAGAAGCAAGCCATTGTTACTTGCAGGACTTAGACAACGCCTCTAGATCACACCACGTCATTAGCTGATTATGAGCCAGATTAAGCACAACCCGGTTTTTGTCTTGGCAGAGGAGGGCAAGCCCATGTGTTCCTTAGGTCACCACTGCTTGAGCACCCTCTAGGAACAGGTCTGGAACCTACAGGCATTATGTCCACTAGACCATTTTGGATATTTGGATTTATTATTAAGTTACTCTTAAGCACCGAGTAAGATTTTCTTTTATTATAGCAGAAGCACCCAGTGCTATAGGCATAGGCGACAAGAGCAGTTGCGTAAAAAGCCATCCACCTGGGGGTGGTGCCAAACAAAGGGAATAAAGAAAAATAAAATAAAAATGGGCATGTTGTGTCCATTGTAGTTCATGCCCCCGCCCATCCATCCACAACCACTATGGCGTTTCCTACAAACTGAAGTCTGAAGTCCATTCTATTGTCAGGCAGAAACAATCAGAAAATGTGTCTGGGTAGTACTTTTACACCCCTAACACGTATATATTTTAAGCACAATCCACACAAGTGGGCCAAGTGTTTGGCTATAACTCAAATTCCAATGTAAAATTTTCTTACCGAGTGGCCCTAGCCACCATTAAAACAGAGTATCATCTAATCATAACTACTTCTTGTGAATAAGACAGCCAACTTGCTATCGGTTATTTTGTCATGTAAAACCGTTTCGCTGAACAAAGTGTAACGCAAAACATAACACCCAGCATTCAGAAAAGAAACCAGGGACATCTGCAAAAAGTTTTTTTTTTTTTTTTTGGGGGGGGGGGGGGGGGTTGTGGGTTTGAGGAGGCGGGTGGATGAGGGGGAGGGGTAGAAGTGGCAGAAGGTGGGTTAGACAGCGAAGCATGGGTGTGGTCCTAAACTTTGGCCTTTTACTTTCTTTGGGAAAACATTAGCGCCTCTGTCATCGGAGCCAATTTGGTTTCGCGTCCTCCAAATGGGCCCCGGCCCGCTGCTCCCCGCACATCTGTGGCCCGGAGAGGCGAGGGGGGGAGGGGGGGGGGGGGGCCCATTGTTTCCCCCCCCGGGCCTCCATCACGCCCTTGTTTTTTTTTTCTGTGCGAACCGTCAATCTCTGGGCCGATATCAAAGCTGCACGGAAATGAGAACAGACTGCCTCTAATGCGGAGCACTAAAGCCTAGCAGGGCGCCTCCACTATGCCACTAATTAGGCAGCGGACAACAAAATAACCTGTCAATGTGCAATTGCCATTTCCCACACACACCTGCATTTCATACCCTATTAGGCAGACAGGCGGGGACAGAAAAAGGGGGGGGGGGGGGGGGGCGGGGCCCGCAAGTGTAATAAAAGGACCAAACACAACGGAGTGCCCATCCCCCCCTCCCCCCCCACCACCCCACCCAACCCCCCCCCCACCATGCAACTTCTCATTCTCACCCGTTTATCAGCCCAGCTTCTGGGCTGAAACAAAGTAGAGGGGGTGCTGGGTGGTGGGGTGTGGGGGTGTGGGGGTGTGGGGGTGGTGGGGGGGGGCAAGGCCATTAGACACAAAAATCAACGGGTGTCTGTGGAGATCTGTACATCTGGCTTGAAAACACCACTCACACCTAGAAGTAAATACGCAAGGAGAGAAATCTAACAAGAGCAAGCCTGCGGTAAGAAGAAATAAAATATGGATTTTTACGACTTAATAAATGACCATACACTGGGCAAGTAACTACACCACACGATAAGAAGCAACACCATATGATTTTAATGTCCCTGTTCTGTAACGAAATAAAGGACTCTGAACTCTTTAAAATAAATAAATAAATTGAGAATTCATTATGGTAACCACCTTGTGCAGAGTACAGGCATAATACTGTTGTTAAAAAAAACAACAAAAAAAAAAAAACAGCATTTAATTTTTTCCTTTTTTTTTTTGCCCGTAGCACAGGCGGTGAATGTAGGTTAATGAGTCTAGCGTTAATTAATACTGTAGCTCAGCTGACGCGTGAGCCGGCAATGCCTTCGCACCACCGTTCCAGCCCCAGGATTTCATTCGTCAGTTTACCCACCGCGGTTCCAGCCCCAGGATTTCATTCGTCAGTTTACCCACCGCGGTTCCAGCAGCGTTCATCGGGGCCAAGAGTTAAAGGGGAATTACACTTTAAAACACACATGGGCTTATTTTATTTCTAATTTTCTTCTAATGAATGTGTCGACTTTCATTTTTCAATTAGTTATATCGTTTAGTTAATATTTTACGATGTTTTGTTGCTTAACTTTACAAATTCAGGAAGTAGACCTAGGTAGCATATCATTTCGCAACTTCAACGCTATGCTTTTCTTCGAAGAAGAAGGAAAAAAACGGAAACCGTACTACTATGTGGACTTGCGCAAAAAAAAAAAATAGGTCCTTGTTTCTAACGTTAGACATTTAAAACGAAATAACTAATCGAATAATGAAGGTCGACACATTCATTAGAAGGACAATATAAACAAAATAAGCCCATACGTGTTTGAAAGTGCAATTCCCCTTTAACGGAGAGAGCGCCCAGCCAGCGACCGCGAAGAGGACTGACATCACCACGAGAAATTTCACGCCCGTGACGGGGTTCCAGAAAGATCCGAGAGACTCCGCATTAGAGCCCTGATTCAGAGAGTCATAGTGGATCGTCCGTCCTCGTTCGAGACTAGGAATCAAGAGTACAGTCACGAGACAACACAGGCAAAGGAAAAACCCAACAAACATAGGGCTAAACATTCAGCATCTGTAACAATCACTCCAGATTTTAATTAGGATTTTTAGGTGGAAGGGTCATTAATAGATATGAACACCACTGATCTTCTGAAACTCCGAGCTGCATTCTGGCTTTTAAACCACCAGACACAAAATCCATCAATGTCCTGCTAGCTGACTTGCAATTTGACCCTATTCAATTTATTAGGGTTTTTTTTCACATAATGATAATTAAATCTTAGGGCTCAATGTTTCCTTTCAGCAAAACACCCATTTCTTAATTCTTATTCAAATATGTCAGTGAGGATTTTCCCCAACTAAACTAATAACCACAGACAAAGTTCACTGTATACTATTTATACATCTACTTAACATCAGTAAATCCCACTTGAAGCAAATATTTTTCATGACAATTTCCACCCCTGCGAACCCATCTTCATAATTCATTTCATTTCATTATCTATGCGATTTCCAGATCACATACTCGTAATTAGCATGATGAAATCATCTGTAATTATGACGGCCTGAAAACAGGGATAGCCACACGTCCACCAACGCATCCTTCAAGCAGGAGTTTAGGCCCAGCCCTAACTGACTGCTGGAAAAAAACGGATTTGATTATGAGGGTGCCTCTTTCAAACGTCGCGGACGTAGCCCCAACAGAGCCGTCGCGCCACAAAGTAGCGATAAAAGCAGCGCGTCAATCTTGGCAAAACAGCGAAACGTCAACATCTGTAAGAAACGAGGGGCTTTTTTTTGGTCACTCGGTCCTCTCCCCACCAATCCCTCCCCATCTGCAGAGACGTGCGTGGTTGCCTTTGTATATAAATGGGCTTAATAGCAGCACTTACCCCACAAATGGCCCATATGTTTCAAAAGAGATACATATGGCAATTTACTGAGAGGTGATAATAATAATGATGTAAGTAAATTGCAGCTATACAATTGTACAGCAACCTTTCTTAAAAATGACTGAAAACGCACTAAGCTTTAATGGAAAATATTTGAACACTGAAATCTTAATGGAATCCTACTTCAAGGTATTCAAATGGAGCAAATTTGCGGCTGCATTTCTCAGCCATTTCAACAAAAATTATCTTTTTTTTCTTTTTCTTTTTTTTTTGTGTCCCATGTGTCCGTCAATGAGTGATAACTTGTTCAGGACGACAACAGGAGAGACCACTCTAAACAGAGCCAGATTAAAGACGTAATGAACAGAACGCAATAGGATTGTACGCACGCTCGGGCATGCATCCATAAAAACACACACAAACAAACAAACAGCGTCCACACACACACACACACACACACACACAGCACATTCACGCACATCATTCACACACTGAGCAAACTGTGCACCCAACACCGCGAAAAAGGAGCATAAACAGAGCCCCTAAAACAAAAAAACAGAGCCGGCCGAACCCCCCCCCCCCCCCCCCTTTTCATGGCATCTTCAAAGGTACACTTGGGGGGGAAAAAAGAGGGTTTCTCAAAATAAAATAAAAAACCAGCCCCCCCCCCCCCCGATACTTTCAAATGGCGTGAAGTAGCAACATTTTCCATCTGGGTTGAACAACTTTCCCCACCCCTCCTACGCTACTCGAGCTCAAGTGCGGAGTCCCCTGGCTTGGCATGCCACCGCCGCGCGGGTCACCGTCCGGCCCGCTCGGCTGCCAGGGCCCTTTGTGCGCCGAGATGTTAATTGGTCCTAATCCGCCACTAGAAGCTGTTTTGGTAGCCTGACCTCGCACCCTGAAGGACACCTTGGTGTGAAATACTAAAGGGGCCCATTCAAGTGGCGGAGAAAAGAAGCGCTGAGCATTCCAACACATTTTAATTTCCCCCCGGCTGAAAAGGGGAGGGGGGGGGGGGGTGCGGGTTCGGGGGGGCTGGGTGGGGGGGAGCATCATCATTCTAACACTGAATAAATGGCACAAAGCAGTAGTAACAGTGAAGTATGGAGCGCATTCACACATTTACACCGTATAGCACAGAGGGGGCTTCTCACAAGCATCCCAAGCAGGGAAATGCTAATTGCCCCCCGGGCCCAAATCTGGCCCTGGTGTACCTTTCTTTAACTATTATCAAAAGGTGGCGGACCATTTAAGAGCCCATTCATCCCGCTTCACTGCACAAATATCTTCCAGAAAATAATATTTCTTCCTTTAAGAACCATGGAAAATTCAGCGGAACTAATTTGTGCAGCTAAAATGCTCGGTTTTTGCTATTTTTAAACACTTAAAATATGCGGCAGGAGAGTTCTCTCCCCCCACCCCCCCATCTCAGGCATACATTTAAATGTTCATCAGATTGGAGGGGATTTGCAGTCTTCTAGTTAGTCGGCTAACAGACCGGATTGGCCAATTACAGTTGGCAGGATACTGTAGTGAAAGATGCAAGGAGGACTGGAATGAATCTTCTGTGGAAATTTTATCTCAGTAAAAACTGTCTAAAGCAACAAGCCAATTTAAGACTCAGATGCAGGTGAAGGGAGGGGGGAAAGTAAAATGGATGATAAAAATAGCAGCTTACTCCCAAGTTCTTCACAGGCATGAACAAAGAGTGTTGAAGAAAGCAGACGCAACGTCACAAAAGAAAACCGAAGGTTTCTGAACATTAAATTACACACTTCTAACCTCACATATGGTCCTGTTCTAGGCATTCCATTTCACGACATTTTTCACCAAGTTAAATGTAATACAAGTAAAAACATTTAACTTATCATTTCACAGGGTGAGAGAACTGCTCTACACACCATACTACGTACTTCACAAAAAATTAAAAACTAGCTAGGCTAATTTTTTTTTTTTTAAATATAAGAAAACACCACTGAAAATTAATATTTTATTTGGATAAAAATATACTTATACATTATCTCTGATTTGTGCCAGACATGCATAATCTGACAATTAACATTCCATAGCTGTATTTTTAAGGTAAGAAAAAAATGATTGTTTTTTTTTTGTAGATTTACTGCTTCTACCACTGCATTCTTGTGTGGCTGTAAAATCAAAGCGTTACTTTTGAGAGTCCAGTTAAAGGGAAATGGCATTCATGCAAAAAAACATGAATGTGCCTTTTTATTCACATTTTGTTCATTTATGTAAAACAATCAATATTATTAATAGAAATAATAAGCATTTAATTAAAATATAGTGGATAAATTATGAAAAAAACTTCCTCTAATGCAAAAAAAAAAGGCAATTAGTAAAAGTAAAACATGAAATGTCACTTAACACAATTACAAAGCATTTTTTAAAACGTAGTTCTGTAAAAAGAAGTCAATATATTAGGGACGAGGCATTAAGATGCTTTTACAGTTTATGGAAAAAAAAACTGGCCAGACAATGGCTAGCCCAACAAGCTACTGGATGAAGGGGTTTGGCCACCTGGTCATTGTAGGTTCCAACACATTTATCATTCCCCTACGCTTTCCCTCCTGCACCACTTCATCAGCGTGCTGAAACATACAGACACGGCGTAAGAAAAGGGGAATTTCGTGAATCAAATCGAGCACTTTGCGGAATGAAGTGTAACGGTGGACCATGACTGAACCACGCCACCATGGCAAGGCTGGAGAGGAGGTGAATGTGCTTGGCACACCGCACATGCCCGGGCACAAAAAAGTGGCATGGGGACGGCGATGGGCATGGGCAGGTGAAAAAGGGAGCGGTTGTGGGAACTCCTCAGCCAGCTCAAGTATTCATAATTGGTTTCGCAGTACCGTGAGCGCACGGAATCAAATCAAATGGGTCTTATGTATAAGTCCCACACTTTCCGCGTTTCTCACATTTAAGCTCTCTCCGGGGGAAGGATCCGTTTTCCACATGTTGGTTATTCACACTAAATCTGCAGGTAACAAAGGAGGTTAAAAAAAGCATCCAAATGAATTTTTCACTTTAATAGTTCTGCCTAAAATCGAATATAGATGGCACTGCACAAAAAAAAAAAAACTATATTATGAGAGATGTTAATATTTCCAATGTCATATGCCGCCATTGCTAGACTGTAGTTAAACAACCAAAATCTGCACATATACCTCTCCTAATAAATTAAAAAGGAGATTGGTCAAACTAAATACAACTACCAACCATTGCTAAGCAAGTTGGCTTGCATATACCGTACACTAACTTTACTACTCAATAAATGATGGTTTTAAAGGGAAAAAAAGACACACAAACAAAGAAACAGTTTTTATTTTTCGTTTTTTTACCACCTGCATGTGATATCACAAACATCCAGAGCCGGATGTTTGGAATTCCCTGATGGACAAAAATAGCCACCCAAAGATTATGATAAATTCTGATCAGCATTAAAAAAAAAAACTACAAACGTCTATCCATGAATGGAAATGCAGAAGATCAGCTTGACTACAAAAAAAGAAAAGTAGCTTTCCATTCCAGTTCTCAGCTCTGCTTACCTAGCTTCATGGCACACAAAAAAAAACAAACATATTTTACATTACATTACATTACAGGCATTTGGCAGACGCTCTTATCCAGAGCGACGTACAACAAAGTGTATAACCATAACCAGGAACAAGTATGACGAAACCCCTAGAGAGAAGTACCGGTCCAAGTACAGGGAACAACCGCATAGTTCAACCTGGACCCTGGTGGTTAAACTGATTAACACTAACAACGAGAACGGCAACAACGCAATCTATGGAAAAATAAAAATAAATAAAAATATTTCTGATCAAATCAGAGCAAACGGCTCTTCTGGCTTTACAGTGGCTTGAATTTACAATGCGAACCGACAGCATTTGAACCGAACTGACTGACAGTGTGAGAAAAAGAGCCCTCAATTGGGAGGACAGGATTCACACCTGGGCATTAAATTCAGTACCTGAAGACAAAACAAGATTTGTTGAGGAATGCCAACGTGACCTTGCAGAAGATTGTAAGCGTCGACCGATCGGAATGAATGCCACAAACACAAGAGAGCTTCTCATACGGTGTTAAATGACACCAAAACTTCTTTTCACGCCAGTCGTCGTGAACACACAACGCATCATTACAGCAAATAACACAAATTTCAATGGAACAATGCCGGGTACAAAAGTAGCAAAACACACAGGAAGACAGACGTACTTGAAACATTTTTATCAGCAAAGCTGATGATTTGAAAGGAGCGAGAGGTATTCTTTCAGTTAGAGAATAGCTTCACAATCCATCTCGTCACAATGGAGACCAACACAAACCTAGGAATGTGTGTGTGTGTGTGTGTGTGTGTGTGTGTGCACTATCTGAAGTTTGAAAGTCATTGCTGTAGAATGGGCTTGTGAAAAAATGTCTTTTTTTTTTTTTTAACACAATTGCCTGTAGCACCATGACAGTGTGTGGAAAAAAACTGTATTTTCTGCCAACCCTATACTGGGCCATATGCCACCCAAAGATGCCTGTCATTCGTTCACATTCATTTCTGAATGAAGCACACACAATCACACGTAACGGAAGATGTGCTCCGTGGTTAAAATAAATAAAAATCAGTAAGACAAATGGTGTGTACTCCACAAAAATCTACAATGTACTGGCTGGGTTACAAGCTTTATGCAATACTGAGAAAAGGCACCATCTATGAAGGAATATAGTGCTGCTTTGTAATTACATGGGAAGAAACCTAGAAACCATAGTCATTTTGCAGTGAACCTAAGAAGTACATTGCTTCAGACACTAAGTTTTACCAATGGTCAAATTAAACAGAGCCTATGACTTCTGAATATTTGAATGTTTACAGTTGAGCATCTTATGAAAGGAGGTTTCAACTTTTATTTTATTTTTTTTTTTTTAACTTCCAGGCAACTTAAAAACTCTAAAGCTAAATTTCATTCGTATGTCACCTACTTGTGTGAGTGTCGTGTAAGAGGAAAATGCGATCAAAATATTCCAGACATGCAAAACTGTAACAAGATTAGCAGACTAATCTAAGATTAGCTAGCAGAATGGGGCAGGTTTTTCAGGCCGTGACACTGGATTGTAATGGTTTACAGGGACTACCTGAAGGAAGTCTACCATGACCCCCAAACCAAACAGCTAAAATGTGCTAAAAACTAGCTGCAACTGTCACACTCTTATCCTCACAAGATGTGTGTCCAATGAAAAGGCCTCACAATGACAAAGATCAGGGGAAAGCAGCTAATGTCGCACGTTGGAATTTAAGATCTACCAAAAAACATTTGGAGCCTTGAATTTAACAGGCACACAAACAAGCATTTTAATGCTTTCATAAACATCCCAACATGTACCTTCAGTACAACTGATACAGACTGAAGGACCATTTACTTTTGTCAAAAAAACTGTAATAGCACAATGAACAGATTATTGTGCATTAAAATCTTGTTGAGAATTGATTATGCACTACTTGTTGAGAATCTTTTTTAAAACCTAATGAACAAAAAAAGTGAAATGAAAGATTTCCAAAGTGACTAGAGACAGACCTTGCCGAAATGAATCAAACTAGTGAAACCTTCAACAGCAGCATTTAAAAAAAAAATAAAAAAAAAAAAAAAATATTCTGACAAAAAGAACACAGAAGAAACCAATTACCAGAAAAGGCACAATCTGTAGTGGAAGGACAATTTTATTCCGCCTCAAGAAATGATGGAATTGCCCATACACATAAATATAATAAATACAAATTCAAGGCAAATGGATTATGTCTCCACAGCAGAAGAACCACTGTAGGACGAGCAATGACATCGTCCGCATGTCAAAGAGCCATACATCAGAACAACGTCACCTACACACACACTGTCATACGGTCTAGTGTCACGCTCAGGAGTCCAGGGAGGGCCTGTTATTCTCCACTCTTATAAGAAAGTTTAATGAGCCATTTTGGACACCGACCAGCCCATCAACTGGTCCATCAAACAAGCCCAGGAAACGACAGCCCTACACAAATACAAATATATATGTGTATATCTGGCGAGGAAGAGACAACATGTAGGAAATACTTCATAAAGGTTTTGTGAAAGAGTGACAGAGAAGTTCCCAAAACACTGTCTGTAAATTCTGCCTCCTCATCTCCCCATATGTTCTCACCGGTGACGATAAGCCCATTGAGAGGAGTCTTTAGAGTGAATGAGATGCTTTTAACCCTGCATGTAGATAGCTGCAATGTGCTAAAAGGACTCCCCCAACTGATAGCATTGATTATGTGGGATGCAGTCGGGGGTTGGACACTGGTTAAATTGGTCGACGGGGTTCAGATGCTAATCTGATTGGGGGGGGGGTGGCTTTTGGTTGGGAGGGATGGGACACTGCAGGGGAAACAGCTGGCTAATCCCACCACCTTTCTGCAAAAGGTGACCAGGGCCAATAAGGTCAATTTCTCTGCCTTAGTGGCCAATGCCCTGGCGTGTATAATGAAAGGCTATAATTCCTACACTGATCACCTGATCCAAATTCATTTTGGATCCATTGTTCTGGAGTACAGAGCCAAAACAACAAAAATTATATATTTATAACTTAATAAGCTGGCCAAAAAAATTTTTTGTTGTTGTTGTTGTTCCACACTGTATCTGTCAAGCCTCACAGTAAATAGCATAAATATGAATATTTGACAGTCAGGCCTCAACGCAGAGCAGCCAGAGACAAAACTAAGGGTTTTATCCTCTCCCCCCAGAAAAAATATTCCACCAAGATCTCACAGCGACTGAAGCAGGAGGCTTCCATTTCCATAAAGTCTATTTCAACAGAGCACATTCCTATAAAAGGCGTGCTGAAATGTTTACTTTTTTCCGCCATTGTCAAACTAATTTTGATTCGCTAATTATCGTCGGGGCCATTAACATGGAACAGTTAATAAATGAGAACATTCCACGTTGACATCTAAGGACTGTTTATTGTAACTGCATCATTATTATTTGTTTCTTCACAAAACACGATGCTTTGACTTCCGTCAATTCCTGATGTCTGATTGGGAGTAAAACAATGCGTTGCCATCAACTGGGTTAATTGCCATTGTTGCAAATGACATGAAAAACACAATGCATTAACAACCGAGTGAAAGACTCGGGCTATATTGTATTAAATCCAGCAATTCTTTATTCATTTATGCCTTCTTTTCAATCAAACAGAAAACTTACCATTTTGACTTCAGCCAAGCATATTATTGCCTTGTAGTTACAGGCACCACCACAGTTACAGTGATTCGCAGTCATTAACGGTCCTCCTGCCTTTTTTCCCCCTTCATCTATTTTCAATGCTTGGAAATCGGATAATCCATTGGTACGGGTGGACAAAAAAAAAACCCTGTACCTTCTCCACCAATATGAACTGACCAAGCAAGACCCAACTTTCGAAAAACAAAAAAAAAAATAATAATAAAAACTGAAAAAAGGCTGAAGAGAAATAATTACTGAACTAACGCTACTTAAACCATTTATCATTTGGCACCACTCAGAACTCAAGCAAGCTGAGAATGATAATAATAATAACATCCCTCGATTCCATCGAGAATAAATACTTTTCCAAAAACAATCTATCTTCTTATCTACCACCTAACATTAACCCTACCAGGCCTGCCTCTTAGACCAGATCATAGTTCTCATTTCACTGTAGTCAGGGGAACTGGTTTATCTCCAGCTGCACTGAGTTCTTCCTGTAGTTGTGCAATTTTACAACGGTTTCTTTTGCTAGACACCACAAGATATTTGTCTACTGCCTCTTGATCTTCCTGGTCTTCTCCAGTTAACATTACTACCCAACAGCTGAACCCTTTGGAGTAGGTACTGAACACTCCACCTGGAAATCTTAAGCTAATCTAAATCTTTGCAATTTCTCGCAGGGAATAACCTTGCCACAATATGATTACTTGGCCCAGCACATTTAACACCTTCTTCTTTGCCATATTTCTTGCCGCTTTAGTGCCTATTTTACTTTTACTTGCACTATAGGTCAATGGTATAAAGCTACCTGTGGTTTAAAAGAAAAAAAGGTACAGTAGATAAGGTTTCACTCAATTCACACATCCACCTCCCTCCCACTTCGCAAAATGACCGGATAGACTTCCAATAATTAATTTTAAATCCAAAGGAGGCTATTTTGAGGAAAGTTGTGTCTAAAACGAATCTTGATATTGTATGTAAAAATTGAAAAAAAAAGTTTTTACTTTGGTTTGTTATTCAATGAATGTGCATATTAACTGAATTCTTCTGTACTTCTCTACCACAGCTGGCCTAATACGTTTGGCCCGTACTGCACATTAGACTAGGCATGTGAAAGCAGCACATGCGGTGTTATAGGACGGGGTTATAAAGCCTTGGCAGATATCCTTTCTTGATCCAACTCCTCCATTTAGTCATTTTTTCCAGTTTGCTAAAAGGCTTTTAGCCCATACGTTTTTTTAGCACTTTCAAGGAAAAAACACTATACGCCATCTCCCACTGGTTATCGGAGGTGTAAATTAATGAGACAGACAGTAAATGGTGAAAATCGCCTGTAATACCGCCATATACTGCTGTTTCTTTCTTGTCCACATCCCAGCCGATGTTCACCATTTCACATTTCAGGAAAACACAATACAATTCAGAACATAAATGAGCAAAGTTGATGAGCAGATTTGGGTAAGAAATCATCTGGGGGTCATTCACTTATACTAAAAAGGGGGAAGTGTCATAAAATTAAAAGGGGAAAGTGTTTTGTAAAATTGTATTTTAATATTTTTTTTTTTAATGACAAAAATGTTAATTTTTAATAAAAACTAAATTTTGAAAAGTAATTAAACACAAGATTTTAAATACGCAATGTACAATAAGTCAAGTCAAGGTTATTTGACTAATGGTGTGACCACGATACAGTCTGACTCAAAGCTATTTTTAAGGTTGAGAAGGATTTTTCCTTCCTGGGGCATGATAAGCACATGGCACTGTCATGGCGACTGCAGGACCTATGTAGGCAGACCGAGCAGAGATCAGCAAGAGATGTCAAACCCTTACAGTGCCATATTTACTATAGGTTCCAATCCCCCTATTTTATAGTGTAGTGTAGTTTACAGTGTATTATGCTGGCTGCCAGAGTTTAATGCTGAGTTTGGTCTAGGATTCATCTATAGTTCATCATGGGAAGCTTTTTATTGAGGTTTTGGTTCTATAAAACCCAATTTAGAAAACCTCATCGTAAGTCCCAGACCAATCAGATCTCTGCGGGTCGGGCATGTGATCTTCCCCAAGGCATGTTCTGACAGCTGCAGCTTCCTTTCCCTCTGCACAGCCGCTGCACTGGAGCGTGTTTCAGGGGCAGCCGCTGCACTGGAGCGCGTTTCAGGGGCAGCCGCTGCACTGGAGCGCGTTTCAGGGGCAGCCGCTGCACTGGAGCGCGTTTCAGGGGCAGTCGCTGCACTGGAGCGCGTTTCAGGGGCAGCCGCTGCACTGGAGCGCGTTTCAGGGGCAGCCGCTGCACTGGAGCGCGTTTCAGGGGCAGCCGCTGCACTGGAGCGCGTTTCAGGGGCAGCCGCTGCACTGGAGTGCGTTTCAGGGGCAGCCGCTGCACTGGAGCGCGTTTCAGGGGCAGCCGCTGCACTGGAGCATGTTTCAGACACAGCTGCTGCACTGGAGCGCGTTTCAGGGGCAGCCGCTGCACTGGAGGGCGTTTCAGGGGCAGCCGCTGCACTGGAGGGCGTTTCAGGGGCAGCCGCTGCACTGGAGTGCGTTTCAGGGGCAGCCGCTGCACTGGAGTGCGTTTCAGGGGCAGCAGGGAGGCTTCAGGTGCCAGTCGACCTTAGCGGTCGCTGCAGCGTATCGAGACGAGGACATTTCCCGCCATTTCCGGCCGGCTCAAGCCCCGCCTCCACGGACAGCGCTAGGGCAACCTGAGGACCGCCCGGGCGGGCTGCAGGTCAGACAGGATGGGCAATGTCAGGATTCCATGCGAGATCGTTGGAAGCATCACATGCTGAAATCCAGCATGGACGAGCAGCCCAGCGGCCCCCATGACCGCTCCTTGTGGTGTAAAGTAATACGGCATGGCAGTTACACTGTGATATGGAATACCAGGGGAACGGCTATGAAATGTTTCATGCCATTTCTGCATGGGTTTGTGCAGATCTCATTTGTGTCTTAGGTCTGGGGAGTAAAGTTGATGGAACAAACAGTTCAGGTTTCAGATACTCTACGGGGGGGGGGGGGGCCACAATGTGTGCATGTGAAAATGCAACGCCAGACAAAATGGGACAAAACACCTTACATTACAATTGCTCTTTAAAGTTCGGACCTGCCGAAGAGAGGTATTCCCATGGCTAATGTACTACTGAACACCAGCCAGAAGAGCAGCGGCATAAAGGAAGTCTCATAGACGGACCGTCCCCGGTAATTATTTGAAGGAAGGCTTAATGGAGTCGTGATTTGCTTCCATTTCAGAGGCATTTTAACGGCGGCGCCGCCGCGGAAAGGAGCCGCTTTTCAGGCGAGCGATTCCTCACGAGGGTGTGAAAATGGGTCTGGCCAACACCCAGCGGCATGTGTTGTCCCATTCTCCTATTAACTCCGCGCCCAGCGGCCCGGCTTTTCAAAAAGCGCACGCACCACAACGCAGGACCGCGCGAGACAAATAAAGAGCAAAAACACAATATGGGCGCGCACTACCTTTTTAATTATATTAGGGGAGAAACGCGGCTCTTTAGTGAGCTGCATTCTATGTGGGGGGGGGGGGGTGGGGGGGGGTGGGGGGGGGGGGTTGAAAACTGTTGTGCCTGAGATGGACTCCCACAGTCTTGAGTCTAGACCTGCGTCCATTGTTTCCACAATACTGCCCGGAGGCAGCTTGCTTGTTTTGGAGCGAAAGAGAGGTTACAGCCTGAATGCAGGGGAGTTATAGCCTGAATGTAAAAGAAGAAGTTCATCCCTAAAGCAGCTTTTGAGGAATGTTATACCCGTGTCTGTTCGGAATCGCAGTGGACAAAGTTGTTTTTTTTTTTATTACACCATAATAAAACATTGTCCCAACAACATCACCTTTTACTTTGAGTAAATTACTTCTGATGAAAACCAAGTCTTTTTCTATTTTTTTTTTTTGCATTCCATTCTCCATTACAGACTTTGACATCTATTTCATAGGAATGTAAAGACTCTTCCAGAAAGCAAAATGGGTTTTTTTTCTAGGTAGTTATTGATATGTATAGACCATAGTGACTTCCTCTTACAAATGATTTAAAGATACAGATTAGCTGCCAGTTTATAATATCAGTTTCCTTCATTTTTTCCACTTTTCATTATATTTGTGAATGAGAACTGTCGTAATGTTTGTTGAACATGTACACAAATTAACATACACAGAACTAGACTTTGTACAAATTTCTCTAGTTCCAGACAACCACTGCTTTTAGGCCATAGGTCAACCAATTACCTAGCCATGACTATTTGTAATGATTAACCATATTTTTGTATAGGCTACAAGACAATAGCTCTACTGTGTTGTCTTTTTCTAAACTGATAGCCAAGAATGTGTGTTAAAAGAAACTGAACTGATAACTAGCTTGTATTTTAGTGCCTGTGTGAACTACGTGCACAAGGCAAGCATGAACCAGAGAGATCCTGCTTCAGTGATTTTTTTTTTTTTGCTGGGTCCTTGGCAGACCATTACTGGCTCAATCTTCCCATTTTCGGTCTCAGCAAATCAGCTAAAAATATTTCATGTCATCGGCTCTGTGTACAGGCATTGCGATCTTCCTCATTTGAGGATTTTCTTGCATCCAGGCCTTTGTCTATCTTAAGAGTTTCCACTTGAGGAGAAGTGCTCTGGTTTCACAGTTGCATGCGAGGTTTCTGAGGGCACCGTCACAAGGGTAGGGCTCTTGTCTTTATAATGTTGCTTTAGGAGAGGCGTGCACTTTTGCCTGTCATTTTTGCAACAAGTTGCCAATAACTACAGTAAACTGACAGTTCTTGCACGTAAAATACGGCAGTTTGTTCATATAACTGGCTTTTTCTTTTTTAAATACCAATTTCGGGTAACTGAAAAAGTGGGAGGGGGAACATAACAACAAAAGAATAATAAAGTGATAAAGCAAAGTGTTACCAGATCATGTAGTGTCTTATTAACAGTACACGTACAATCATATGCCATGGTTCATCATACAATATTGAAAACATTCAATTATTTAGATATTTTCCATCAATGTATTGATATTGAAAAAAAAAAAAAAACAATATTGCTGGCTCCATATAGACGCACATACACAAGCATGTAAAGGTCTACCGCCAACATACCCATTTGCTTGGGAGACCCCTCAATAGATTCAAAATATAAGGACAGAACAAACAGCTTGTCCTTGAAGTTCTCCTTGAAAACTCAAGATCCCCAAAGTGGGTGACTACATCAAATTGAAGAGGAACAGGAAAACATGCGCACACTGTAATTTTAAGGAAAAGACGGACGTCTCAGTATCCAACTGGTTATTGAGTACACAAAAAATGTCTGTAGGTTCCTTGTTGTTGCCCGTAGCAAATTAGGATGCGATACTTTCCGTTTCATCTACACAGATCTGGTGATTGCCAAGTCTGGGATTTTAAAAGAAGTGATTGCTCCGAGTATTTCAACATAATGAAATTTCCATAATGTCCCTTTTGCACAATAATCCCCAGTCTCTCGTGAAAAAGCTAGCAATGAACATGCCACTTCAGTGTGATTTAAAACAGGGGACTGAACATATGGCACCGGAGAATTTAAAAGGAATTTCTGAATTATATTTAGGGATGATGGACTTCCTGTCATACTAAGGATGACAGGATAAAGTATGCCTAAAGATAACTATTTTAAAAATTAGGCTAAGGTCTAAGTGCACATTAGAACCAACACATTTTATTAAGGTGGGTCTGAGCTGTTCAATCAATCTCTGGCATATTTCAATCAAACTAAATATTTTATCAAAAATTGAAGAATCGTGGATCAGTGAGTAGGTTTGTGAGGCCAAATCTAATACATGTTAACAGTGGAAAAATTACCAGCTCACAGGCCATGGTCCGCTACTGGTGAACTTTCAGGTATCAATGACACATTGTTAAATATTAATTAATCAACAAGGCACAAGTTCAACCATAAAAAAATGTTTGCTATAAACTGATATTTTAAGCATGATCCAATCAGTGAATTTATTTCTGAAGCTACACCCGGTAAGGTTAATAAAATACTGCTAAATACCTTCTTTTGTGGATGAACCCCTCCCTTGTTAATTAATGCTAATGTTAAATAATACATAGCATTATGCCAATGACGTTTTGTAACTATAACATGTTAAGCATTCAAACCTATAGACCTATAGAGCTTGCCAACAGAGCTTTTAAAATACATTGTGCAAAAATTAACAGCATTACTAATGTAACTCAATATTTCTCATTTAATTAAAAATTTTAAAATTATCAGCCACATGATGCACCCATGTTCACATGTGTTCAGTGGAATGCCTCGTATGTACCCCTTTCTGAATCACCGTTTAAGGTTTCGTAAAGATTAGCAACGTAAATAAATGAGTACATTCTCGATTGTGTGTACAATGCTCAAATGCGTGCCAGTTGAAGCGTGGTTGAAAGTCACACTAATTGGGCTACCATTCAATTAAGAATAAATGCTTAAAATCCAAATAATTATTGGTAAATCTTGAACAAATCGTTTAAAATATCTGCCAGACCTGAACAGGGTAGCTATGCGGTCTGCGCTAGGCACTGTTTTAACTGCAACCGATTGGTTCCAACACAGACCGAGGCCGTATGGAATAATAGAAACGGTACAGCAGTAGTAGCCTACAGTACTTTTTTGTTTGTTTGTTTGTTTGTAACTCTCTACTAAAGTGTAGTAGCAGACGGGGTTTACACACAGTCTTTCAAAACATTTTAATGCAAGCCATTCACGGACAGCCTAAATTGAAGGCGTTTGTGCATTGGGCTCGTAGGGGCTACGCTATCTCCCACGTGACCTCAATCACATGAGCAGGTCAGCACCCCATCTGTAGTTGTTTATGTCCTGTCTGGCTCACTATGGAAATTATTTGTAGCTATAGCAAATGAAAATGGTTCCTCGTTTTTCGATCGCTTTACTGATATGCTCTGATGTCTAATCCTGGTCTACATATAAGTTTTGCCAAAAGCACAGTTAATATGAACACGCTGAAATACTGACTATGGATTAGCTCGCCACCTCAAATCGCCGGTAATCGAACGATTTAGCCATATTTTACACGCGAATGAGGTTTTTAAAAAACAATAATTGTCATTTGCCCATAAAAATGGACAAGAAACTTCACCCCAATATTTGTCACGTCTCTTTAATCAAACGCACAATCTTCGCTAGATGGCCAGCTAGCAACTGCAACAAAAAGTGGTTAGGGTAATTTAGCCATTGAGGCTGATGTTGGCTTGCTCGTGTCTTTTACATTACAGAAGCGAACTGTATTCATGAGCAAAAGCGACAATACTACATCAGTTATTCTGACGTTAAAATCCGTCCAGTAGCCTAAGGACTGTCATTTGAAGAGTCAATGGTAGCTCGCTAAGTGGTAAGGTAGTGAGTCTGATTCGTAAAGCAGCGAATTAATACTTAAGAACAGGCAATTTTATAGTTAAGAAGAAACTGCTTGGCCCCTAGGTAGGCAAACGTCTTAGCTATTATATTGCTAGCTAACATTATAAACGAAACAAGAAAGCTGCTTGCTGGCTAGCCAGCTACATACTCAGCCTTGGTTGTGAGATGTAGTTTCTGCTCACAGCCTGTGCGTGCTGCCGAGCTGCAGCTTCAGGTCCGTTGAGTTCCACGTTTCGATTTTCTACCAGCGTCGCCATCGTTAAATTAAATTAAATGAATGAAACTGTAAACGACACAGTACCAAAGACACCCAAGCGATAGTTAAGTTACAAAGTCATATGACCAAATATACCGGAAGTTGATGCGTACAGGAAATAAGGAAAGCGTGCGCGTTCTAGTTGTCAGCAGAGGGACCGTAGCTCTGCGCTCGTGCTCGTGTAGTCCAGGCAATGTGGAAGCTGCAATCTAATGGGAAAAGGAGGGTTTCACTTGAAATCAGAGAGTTATAATAAGGACGTTTTAATCACCTTAATAAAGTGGCCAATAATAAAATGACCTTCCCATTCCTTTCAGTTGTGGTTTTGTGAAAACATTTACTTTGTAAAACTGTTTTTTTCAGAGAATTTTTAATTCAACCCACTTCAAATTAGTTGGCAAGGACTTTTTTAAGAGTGTAATAGGAGAATTGCTTCTTTCTCCCAGGTGACCAATTTGTCCTTGTTAGAACATAATGTAACTGGAAAAATTATTTTCTCAGTTGTCCTTTTTATATTTTAAGAATAACCTTTCTTAATGTGATGATTTTGAAGCAGATATGATATGCTGTTCCTCTGTTTATGCTTTTTATATTTTGGTAACTGGATTCAGATTGTTTTTTTTTTTTTTTTTCCTGCATGTTTATGGCTTTCGAGTGGCTCTTGAGAGTCAGTTCATCGTGAGTGCAAGCTGGTCCCGGTCAATTGAGTGGTCCTGGCAAGAGTACACTGTAAAATTCTCAGTGTTACATCAACTCTACCCAAGCTTCAACAAGTCCAGGAAGAGCCGTATGTACTCTATCAGAGTTAAAAGTACACTGTCGTAATTGTTTTTACACTGAAACCATTGTTGTGTGGGGGCCGGTTTAAATTAGCCACCTTTCCATGGGATACCCCTACATTAGGACCTCCAGTGTATATGCCAGATAGATAGCCCACAGGTGAGCACCTGTGGTCAGATAGAGATATGCCTCTCCTCTTCTCACGCATTGGAGAGCACAAGCTTCAGCTCCAGTGCTCCTGCGGGGGGGGTGCCTCCCCATCTTGCAATGAAGCTACAATTATCTCCTGCCCACATGTATTTTACTTTGCCAAGCCTTTTGCAGCACCATTATGGTGAAATTATCTATATTAAATCTAAATATACTGCAATGACAATATTAACACAATTTGTGAGATAACGTAAATACCATACTAATAGGTTATTTGCTAAATCCATATTTAAGCAGAGACAGAAATTTAATTCCTTGTTATTTTTTTAACTGCAATTTCATTTCATTTTCCCAAATCCACAGTGACGCAACAACGCATACATTATGAGGTGTGAGAGATGTTTAAAAAATGAGCAATTCCTGCATGCAAAACATATACGGTATATGCAACTGTGAATTGAGCTGCTTCTGACGTCTCCACTGTGCCTTTATTTACCAAGAGGGACTCGGCTGCCGGTGTGATATTGATTGAGTTTTGTCTGAAT
Organism: Anguilla anguilla; assembly: GCF_013347855.1. NCBI lineage: Eukaryota > Metazoa > Chordata > Actinopteri > Anguilliformes > Anguillidae > Anguilla > Anguilla anguilla. Next base: position 4,381,989 of record NC_049218.1, read on the forward strand.
CCACTTGCCACTCTCGAGACCTACGGAGCGTGACGCTGATTGACAGGAATCCAAACAGTCATGCAAAACTGCGGCAATATACTCAAGGTTGAAAGCATTCTGCTCCTACACACGTAAATAAACCGGTTATAGAACCTCTTGACCTAGTTGTCCACCATTGACCACGCTACCATGACTCAACACTTTCTCACAAATCAATGAGTTGCGCTGCAATTATGGACGTCCTTCTCAATTGGCTGTTTATAAATAGCCCCCACTTGCTGCCTTCCTGGGAATTGCAAAAAATAAAACAAAAACACCCTTGACATTCTTGAAAATTCAGAAACTTTAAATTCATGGGATGTAGTAGTAGTAGTGGCAAGTGACTTCAGCGAAAACCGCACCATTACTATTCCAATGCACTTGCTTAAAATTACATGGTGCCTTTTTTTTTTACCCCCCTCAAAACAAGCTCTCTGGAGTGGACAGCCCTGCGGACCTCTTTGGGGGTTGCATTAGTTTCAATTACAGGACATTCTGAGACAGAGAATGCGCCGGCCAACACGTCCAAACCCTCGTGGGGAGTTTGCAAATGGAGGGGCTGCAGTTTTAAAGCTACTTGAAAGTGCTTCAGCTAGAATACCTGAGCGGGGCTACAAAAGACCTCATTGAAGTGACTTTTCACACTGCCGCCAGCTCGAAAGCCCACAGCAGTTCACTTATGCAGAGAGGCGTATTTCTGGCATTACATCCGGCTTTTTGTGAATGCTATTGTTACAATCTCCATTGTATTTTCTAAACATATAATGCACATAGGCGCATATGCACATCCACAGGTGAATAACGGAAATAGGGAAGGACAGGTTGGATGCAATGTTGTGCCTTCCTGGTTTTACAGAGCAGACTTCGCCATCCAGTGCTGTGCACTGAATGGCAAGGCTTGTCTTTCGTGTATATGTCACTGAACCCAATTTTTGTTGAGGTTGATTTAAAAATGAATTTTTTTTTTTTTGCCAACGTGCATAATTTTGGGTAACTGACAAAAACCCTGCCGTGAGTATTGACAAAAGCAAGTAAGAGATGGTTCCTGGCTACCCACGTATTTCTGGCACCATTTTGTTACCGGTTGTTGTCAATGGCAATGGTTGAATGGCACTATGACTTTTTAAGATGGATGTCTGCGCTGGGCAGTGACCAGTTTTCAATTTTATATTATTACAGCAGCACAGATTCATTTGCAGATCATTTCATATCATGTATTTGGATTGAAATAATTTTTTCAGACCCTCTCTTTGGACAGAACCCCCACGAGCTCCTTATCCATAAAGAATATTGACATAAATGTAGACCTACAGTACAATAAGTTATCCCAAGCATCACCATTCGCAGTCAACTCTTGTCATTTTCACTCTGACAGTCAGACAATCGCCATAACCTTGCTCGACCTGGAGGGGGACAGCCATAATAGCGTTTTGGGACATTGAATCCACATCGAGACTGCGATGTGGCACTCATGTCCAAGTGAGTGCATTATCACTTCCGTTGAGTGACAGGTAAAAAAACAGGCTGATTGCACACGTTTTTTTTTTTTTTTTTAAAAGACACTCTATTGCTGTTTTCGCCATTTTGTTGCTCTGATCCTGCCTCACTTGACGTGGTGCGTTCGGTACGATGGGTAGCGGGTGAGGGGCTGGAGATGGTTTTGAACCCCCATGTATCAGCTCTCCAGTTTTAAATGTGGCGGCAGGAAAAGCACTACAGGTTGGAGTGGGTCCCCCCTCCCCACCCCCCCACCCCCCCCCCCCACATGCAGCCGCAAAGCCAGCAACTCAGCCTGTTCTCCCCCTTACTGGAGAGACCATCCAAACGTTTTAGACTCCATGCAAAAATAGCAAATTAATGCCACTGAAGAGTTTTCCCCAATAGAAGCATTGCCCTTATTTAGAAAAAAAAGCATATTTATCAGCCTTTTTTCCTCAAAGTCTTTTGCGCTTAGTTAAAATGATATCAACCGGTTTCCCCCCTGCTGCCAACACCTCCGCTATTCCAAACATCTGCGTTCATGAGCCAGAAGAGGCGCTGCTATGTATGTTTTATCCCTGCAGAAATGGACATGTTTTTTTTCTGAATTCATTTTAATGTGTCATTCTCCAATACGCCACGACAGCTCCTGACTGATGTTTGGACACAGTGGGCCTCATTCACGAAACATGCGTACGATCACATTCGATCTTAAACTGTGCGTAAGAATGTTTTCAAGAACATCTCGGCATTCAACAGTTTTTCTTATCTGTATTTGTTCATGGCTGTCTCCTTATGCTAATCACATGAACAGGATTGTGCATAAAATTTACAAACAGTCAGCATTTATCATCTCATACACCTGGGATATGCACAAAAACAAAAGGTCTGCACATGTGTCATAAATCCCATATTGGTTTTTCGTAGAAACATTTTCAAGAACAAAAGTAAGAATAATTTAAGATAAGTTTTGTGACTAAGACCCAGTGAGTGCTTGATTGTATATAACTGCATATGGGACATATTTTATTCTATGTGCATTATGTTACTACTGCTTCATATTCCAGAAAGTACAAGAATGCCCCAGTCATCTGTCTATTGAAAAAGGTAAACAAAGAATTAGCATTTTTATATTAGATCTTTTGAGTTAATGACATTGTTTATAAAAACCTGTTCTACCACAATATTCAAATTAATTAAATTAAATGGGGTGCTAGACTATTGGAAAATACTAAATGGCAGACAAAGAATTCACACAAGCCCTTTTAAAATCGTATTTTCTTAATATTGGCAGACAGTGGCTACCAGTTTTTTTCGTATGTTGGATTCAATCAATATTTCCCATTAACTTTGCCTTCTCCAGATATGATTGGGAGATTTGAGCACAGAAGACTTCCCAGGTGTGATAGTACAGTATAATAGCAGGGGGAGACAATACTGAAGGAAGATGGTTTTCTTGGAAACAATTTTATACCTCCAGCATTGTTAATTTACTCATTTCAAATATCAATTTGAGCTCAAGTACTGTAACCCCTGGCCAAGAATGGACAAGCTACACACGGGAGTGTATGAGCCAAATATGCATTAAGTGTAGTTAAAACTGCTGTGTAAAGAGATTATTTCACACTGACCATTTTGTGGTGCACACAGACATGCTGTATATGAAGAGCGATATGAAAGAGATGTGGGTAATTCGGCTTCAACCTAATTTTTCATTCCTGGTTCTTGGACAGAATACAGCAAGGTATGCGCACTCACCTTGTAACAGCCACTTCTAAATGTGCAGCAAACATTTTCTACACATGGAGGCCATTGTATTTCCATCATCCGTATTTTCTCTGAAGAGAATGCTCAGCTCAACTGGATGGATATGTGTGATCGCTGACATATCCATTCACTTGTGCATACCCATATTTAAATATTGATTCATTATGCAAAATCTAAATTGTTTTTCACACCTTGAGGAATTAAAAAAAAAAAAAAAGTTTTTGAAAAAAGAATTGTCAGCTTTGAAAATGACTTGTTGCTTCTTTCTGTCACTCTGGGTACACACAGTTGAAATGACATTCAAAGAGGCATACATTTCCTGTAAATCCATTGTGGTCAGCAAAGCAGAGAACACTTTTAGCCATCTCTGCTCATCACAGGTCAGATCACCTTATATTATAAAAATCACTGAAAGCAACCTCTCTTTCTACCAGGTACACCAGCAGCCAACCATTGTGTAAGTAGTGTTAGGCTGCTATCCATCCATCCATTATCTATACCCGCTTATCCTGGGCAGGGTTGTGGAGGTTTAAGACAAAAATTACCTCCAGTTCTCCGGTCCGCTATCTTCATGGCACGTTCTTCTGGTCACCATTGCGGGCTACCCAATGGCCTTGTGTCTCTATAGAGAAAAGATCAGTGAGCTATGCGAAATGTTTGGCTCTTAAGGGAGCTGGTACTTTTTTTTGCCATTTTCATTGGAACTTCTCCAGAAATTGACCATAAATTTTGTGACCACAATTATGTCAGACCCAAGTCGGAACCGTAATTATATCTGAACCCACCATGTAACTACAGACCACCATGCTCATGTAACCTGTTTATGATTCTGAAACGCAAGAAGTCACCAAACAATCTTTTCATTGCTTCGGTGCATCGTTTGTAAGGTTAAACCGACGCAGGTAAGTCAGGTACCGAGGATGGTCGAGAGCGGAAGAGGTGAGAGGCCGATAGAAAATCTGCGTTTACTGGGACGCACGCCGAAAAAAAAGGCTTCAGAAAAAGAGGAAAGAGTTTTCGATACGGCAGCATATTTACTTCTCCGTCATCCTCTATATGGACAAAAAAAGAGGAAGAGATACAAAAGAACAAAAAAAAAAGGAGGGTTGCTGCCTTTCTTCATTCCTTCCAGAGGCGTGGGTTTAAAGACAGGGTCATGTGATGATGAAAATGTGTTGGTGGTCTGTAGTTAGAGCCTCCCCCCCGCCCACCCCTCAGCCCCCCACCATGCACACACAGACACACACACACACTCTTGCAAAGCCACCCTCTGTCTAATTGGACTTTTAAAAGAGAGAATGGAACAGGAAGAGGAAAGAGGTGGTGGCTTTCTCTCTCAGGAGATTCACAGGACAGTGGGGAGGATTTTGGATTTTGCGCATTCGGCCTGTGGAAGAACAAGGGGTCCCAGTTTCATTTCAGGCGGGACCCATCCGCCACCACAATAAAATGACACACACACACACACACACACACACACACACACACACCAGATAAGTGTGGAGACAGACCACTGATAAATAGGTCCAACGCCACTGGAACATCAGAATTATCCTGCGCATCAAAATCCAAAATAAATACATTCGTTAATAAAAATATTTTGATCTGCTGCTGTCTGGATCCCATTTTCTGCCGAGGGGGTAAATTGCTATCTATTGATTGATTGATTAAGATTTGTCTGTCAGAAAGAATGCGAGCACATGTCAGATTCTCAAAAAAAAAAAAAAAAATGTTTTTGTTACTTTTATGTGGTATTCTGCTTACAGGAGGCCAAGAGCTTGCGTACGTCAGACATGTGAATGTGAATACAGCACATGTCCTTTATGAGTTACGCCTTTTACACTGCAGAACAACACAGCACAGCTACAGGAGAGGCAGTGACTGCCATGGCGTATTTAAATGTAATAATCAAGAATTTACACCATTAAGATGTAATATGCTTTCTATGATGATTGTTGAGAAAACAGACGCTGTAAAGTACAGATCGCCGCATTTAGAACATAAAGTCGCCAGTCGCAGCATTGCGCCATTATTTCCTTAATGAACCTTGAGATGCTCGTGAATGCAACGTTAATAATTATTATTTTTTGATTGCTGTACGTCCAGCAATTTCCTTAGCTTTGTGACCACTGCGACCGCTTTTTTAGAAACAGTTCCTTTCTCACGTAAGTGTTTTTTGCATTTTGAATGGCTGAACTCATTCCCTTTCACGGGCCTGAGTGGGATTTTCTTGGCCCATAGAAAAGATAACAATTGAAAAGGCTTTAAGTGTTCTTCTGCCGCCTGCGTAGGCCGTCCTCCACTGCACTGTAAGTTTTCGGCATCCATTTTGACAGTTTAATAACACTCTTGTGGGTTATAACCTTTCAACTAAGCCCGTCTAGCTCAGAGAGTCTAAAAAACCGTGAGTCAGTCTGATTCCAACTTTTCTCACCCTCGTCTCAAAATGATTTTGGGCCCGAAACGTCACTGCAGTTTTAGATTTTGGGATGCTAAAAACAATGCAATTACAAGAAAGTGCACATTCACTCTCGTTCTTTCCCTCTCTGAACAACCTTTTCACTGAAGTTAACATTTCTTGAAAAAAATATTCAAGCAATTTGCTCTTAAAAAAGATCCCTCTTACAAATCCTGTTTTATGTTGTGTGACAAATAGTATTAATTATACTTCATTTTTAATAGACCAGAATAAGATGGTACATGCTGTGACACATGCATGGCTTGTTCTACGTAGCAAAGTGTGTTTTTGATTTCATCACACAAACAGTTTCCATGGACTGCAATATTTCATAAAATATGTAATTAAACAAAACACTACTCTCCTAAAAGGAGACGTTTTTTAATTCTTCAGAATGTATGTTTGAAAATGAAGAAAAATGTATCTGAAAATATTTGTGTTTTTTTTTTGTTTGTTTATGTACATTTCACAAAAGCATTTTATGAAATAAAATTAATTTTGTGAATGCAGTTTAGGTTTTTTTATGCAAAACATCTGACATTTGCCAAATCAATATTCTACATAAACAATACTTATCAAAAACAGGGCAATAAAACTTTTTTTTTTTACACAAAGAGGTAAGACCTAATAGCTTCAGGATGTACTCAAAAGATGAAACAGAGTTCCCTATGCAAAAGTATTACTTGAAAATGCTCCATTATCAACAGCATTTGGAGGCTTTCATAAGTGGGTGGTCATATTCTTTGACAACGATGCTTTTCATATTCTCGAAAGTAAATGTTTCACCTTAATTATTTTAATGATTTGTAACGACCTTGCAGGACACAGACACATCTGCCTTTGAGGACAACGTTTAATTAATGAAACTATCAACCTTTTCAGGAAAGCTAATCACCATCAGCACATAGAATTCCCTCACAGAGTCAGCCGAAGGGGCCACGTTATTAGCCAAAATTTGAAAGACTTCTCCGGTCACCGAGCCCGCAGTGTCACAGGTGCTAAAGCTGCCATTCAAGCAGACGGCATTCAGCTTTGCCACGCTACGCTTCTTCCAGGATTCCTTCATTTGTAGCTTCCTTTATGTTCGACGTCCGACTAGCATAGTTAACGCCGTTCGCATCAAGGAACGCCTTCATACCTCAGGGCGATAACGCGTACTAAAAAGGGAAGTCCCCGTCCTTGGTCTTTTTCGCAATACTGGCTCATAAAAAACGTCCCTCTATTATTTGTTTTTCACTTTTCAAGGCCACTTTTTTCGACGTCCCTCATTACAGTTACCCCCTTCACTTCGCGCTACTGTAACTGAACTTTTTGAAATTATGGCAGTTGATGAATTCTGGCCTTACAGGTCCGCGCAGGCTGTGGCCATGGGGGCGTACATACAACGCACCGGACCGGCAGACCATTTTCCCGCCATTACTCCTTTGACATGATTGCGTTTTGCAGACGCCTTTTCTTCCTCTTAAATTACGTCGGAAAACGCTGCGAAAATCTTTCGCGAGAAGACAAACGACAAGCGAAATGGAAAATGGCCATGCGATTACGGATTCCAAGACGCCATCCGAAGACCTTCTCGACACAATGTACCTTCAGCGAAGTGACTAATCCGCCAAAAAATTCCTTTCTTCTCCTCATGAAATGTTTTTTTTTTTTCTTCACATTGCAATTTACCACAACATAAAATGCTCTTCCTGGCTTTTAACTGAATAAAGTTACAGCGATCACTGCCGACGTACGGAAACGTCGGAAAGCAAGCAATGAAAAAAAGACACTTTTTCGTTTAGTCATATATATATAATATATATCCACACTCAAACCACATTGTCACAATGTTCAAGATATTTCACGACGACAGCACCAAGAGCTTTGTTTTGATTCATGACCCACCTTTGCATTCATTCTTTCATCATTGCGCTGATATACTAATTATCTATTAATTACAGACATGAATAATTTACAATAAAATAACAACTCTCATTTGTCTTTCTCTTTATACTACAATAATTTTACTTTCATTGTACTTGCTTCTTTTATGTTCCTGACCCAGAACAAATGGTACAGAGCGCTTTAAGAAATGTACATCTTGTAAAAGGATTGTAATTCTTCAAAAAAAAAAAAAAATCATACTTTGCATTGGTTACAATTATGCCTTCAAAAGAAAGTGTGATTTTGCACCATGTAACTTGGACAATTTTGTGAGCAGCGGGAAAAAGTTCTAAAACTTTACACTACGTCAGCCTTCCGTTCCATTCCAGCTAGGGCTGAAAGTGGCTGAAGCTTATTCCAAAACGTTTCCTCTACATGGCAATCAGGACTACAAGTCTAGTATCATAATCACAGACAATCAAAGTAAAATACTGCATCTTTAGGACATAAAGGTCACAGATTTAGTTTTGAAATTATATTCTGAGAACCCTCACAAACCATTGAAAATGTAACAAAACACCAAACAGTTTAACCATCATATGACAACATTCTTCTTTTGTTTGGTCAGATAACTTGATGAAAAATAACAACTGACCACCGTTAAACTACCGTGTAGCGAGGAACCCGCTGACGGGGATATCAAATTCCCACTCAGGACTCGCAGGGTTATTAGAAAAATAAGCTTTTTCCTGTAATTCATAAAGTTCAATAAGAGCGGCTCCATTTTCGAGTTCTTACCAACTCTCCTGCAAATCAACAGCACTGAGACCTGGGTTTTACAGGTTTGCTGGCCTGCTACCTCTATGTACATTTGTGGTGTTAGTTCGTTTAAAACATGAAACACGCTTAAAAACAAAAACAAACAAAAAAAAAAGCCAATATAACACCGTGAGTCGTTCGACAGGCAGGTGTCATTTTCCCCCTGCAGCTCATGACCAATGATGACAAACAGAACAGAAACAGGCATATTTTTAAGCTTTTTTCTTTTACTATTCATATTTCGCCCAGTCTTTTCCAAATAAGAAACACTAAAAAAAAAAAGCTACAGTTAACTGAAAACATTTAATTCCTCTTTTCCATACCTTTATAATCTCTTGGTAGTTTGCTTTTTCAAGCGGTTTTGTGTTAAAATTAACGCAGGGCAACAAAACTTTTGATTTAGTGCAAAAAGCTTGGAAAAATCACCCTGTTACCAAAATATAAGAATAGATGTCTTTGTTTTTCTCTTCACTGTCTGAGAGGCATCGGTGTGCAGTTGTACACTGAAACAGTAACAAAATGATTAAACCACGGCACAGACACTGAAAGGAGAAGGCAAAACCGAAGGACAAACAAAACAAGAACGGTGAAATTTAAAAAATAAAAAATAAAAAGATTTTTTTTTTTTTTTTTTTTTTTTTTTAAGAGAAAAGATCATTCCAGAACTTTCTTGTCCATGGCCTCCTTGCTGTTGGTCCGGGAGTAAGGTTCGAACGCGGAGGAGCTCAGGTAGCGGGCTGACAGCTCCTGCAGGTTTCCGGCCAGGGAGCCCGCCATGGAGAGGGGGTTGGAGGATATCCGGGTGGCCACGCTGCCCAGGAGGGAGGGCATGGGGAAGCTGAAGAGGCCGTGGGTGGGCGTGGAGCCCGGGAGCACCGCGGCGGCGGGCCCCGAGCTGGTCGCCGCGGGCAACGGCGGGCTGCCGCCAGTCCCCGAGCTGCTGCTGCTGCTGCTGCCGTTGTTGGCGATGATGCCCATGGAGGGCCCGCGCAGGCCGGAGCCCAGGGCGCCGCCGCCGCCGCCGCCGCCGCCGCCGCAGTGGGGCAGCAGCCCCGGGAGGCCCGGCGGGGTCAGGAGGCGCCCCTGCTCCAGCAGTCTCAGGACGCTGCACGTGGCCGCCGTCTCCGAAACCACCGACCGCAGCTCGGAGTCCTTGCCCTGGTCCTTCTTCTGCTTCGTGCGCCGGTTCTGGAACCAGACCTTTACCTTTCGCCGCCCGAAATCAAAGGTAGAGACGCGGACAGGGACAGACAAAACAAAACAAAACAAAACAAAACAAAAACAAAACAAAAACAAAACAAAAAAGTTAACCAAACATATTCATCCTTCATGGAAAAGACCAAAACAAACTAGCACTCAGGCAGACAAAATCAATTGAACTTTACCCTCGCGGGCAGACCAAAACAAATTAGTGCAAATGAACAGCGCTAATAAAATGTCTGCCTTTCTGGTGAGACCAAAACAAGCACCCGCAGATCCTAAGAACCTAAAACCAACCGCTAAACATCCTCCCTCATCTGCAGGCTGAAACAGCCAAGTGTACAAGCAAATTAAAAACGAAAACAACAAACCACTGCTCAGCACTCAAGACAAAAATGAAAATCTCAACAAAACTAATGGAAAATAACGCATAAAATATTTATCAAATCATGATTAACGTCTGTTTACTTTCACCAATGTTTCTGTGTTGTTGCCTTGAATGTTGACAGCATTGGCTTGTAGTCTGAAGAAACTGAAACATGACTTTCATACATACACGAAGCACTGGGCCTGCATGTTTTGAAAATAAAAAAATACTATGGCAAGCAAAGACTATGTGGCATGAAAACAGAGACGGAAGGATTTACGCAATCAAAAGAGACTAACAACTCGGCTGAAATGAGCATTGCATGCATACTTAAATTTGGTTTATTTGTACAATGGAAGCTGGTGGAACACAGTTCTTACAATGCACAGTATAAGAGCAATGCAAATTCACAAAAAGTACTACACCTCACAATGTAGAAGACTTTTGAAAGCATAGAGGCTTTGAAAATGCATGAAATGTTCAAAATATAACAGAATTTACCACGTGGCTAATTCAAAATCAAAAGACCCCAGTATACACACAGTTTTACTCAGAAGGGTACCATAAAACTGAGATTGTGGCAAGAAGACATAAGGACGCACACAGGTGTTTTTTACACAGAGCCAATTATTCTGCAGAACTGACCGTTTTTAAAATTTTTGTCCTCTAGAAATGCATTAATTTCCACCCAAAGTGCTCAAAAAGAACTTGCGTATCAATACAGATTAGTAAATTTGACATTAATTATATAATTCACTGATTAACATTGAGGAACATATTTTTTCCATTAATTTCAGCAAAAAAAAAAGTTTCATTGTTTTTCCTTTTTGTCTTGTTTTTTAATGGAAGCTACAATACGGATTGCTTAAAAGTAATTTGTAATCACCATTCAAAAGGAATCATTCAAAAAAACTATTTTTACATACAATTTAATGACAATAACGTGCATTTCTGTGATGAGGAATAATGGAACGTGCACTTAAAAACGTTATTTATAAATGATGCAATCAAAACATCTTATTTGTGTCCGCTCACATAAACCCTACCACAAGGACCACTAGGTCACACATATTTGCAGAAAATAAGACGAGACTGTAATATATATTTATATTTACTACATAAAGTACAACTACAAGTTATCAAATGTGTATTTGCATTTTTCTGCGTTTGCTAAATTGTTAATTTTAATGGACAGATGACCTCATAATTAAGTAAACAAGTAGTTGCCCTGTTCTATAAATTTATAGCTGATAAATTATACAAGAATATTTATTAAATATAAATATTTATTTTTTATATATAGAGCTGTTCTTTTGACATACCCTAAGCAGTCAAAGCAGATTATTCTAAATTATTATTATAAACAATAGAAGTAAATGAACTCTAATCAACAGTTTTACTCCACCTATCCATGAGTCATGTGCTATAATCAAATTCACTTATTGTTACATATCATGCTTCTCTGCTTGCAAAAATTGTTCGTAATGAATTATTCCTTATGCACCTCAGGGGATGCCATTTTGGGGGTTGTAGTGCAATCAAAAGGCTTTATATTATGGCAGACTGAATCAGGAGCAATCATCATCACCTACTTTTTTATTTTTTGTGGGTCTGCTTTCAGTTTTTCTTTCTAACATTGATTACACTTGAAGGTTGTTACGGTAACACAAACGTTGGTCAGCTTCAGTCTGAATGGAAAATATTTCCACGGAGACACCTTCGGACTTCGTTTTTCTTCACGCTTACTGGCCCGTAGTTCGTAATCGTTTTTTTGTCTATGCTCAATATTTAGTGTATCAAGCGTTTCAGATACGAGACGTTAATTTCCATTAATGTCAACGACACGATAAAACCTCTTCATCAAGAAGTGAAGCAGAAATCAGACGATTAAAGGCAATCAAAAAACGTCTGAGCGAATTAACAGGGAATCTTGCATTGAACAGGCAAAAAAAAATAAAAAATAAATAGCGCTTTTGTCCTCTGTGAAAGAAGACTGCGTGATGTTTTAAGTACTGTAATTGTAAGGAGTGTGTCAATACAATTTTCTGAAATCACTACAATTCTGTTCGCCGGCATAAAATTGGATGCATTACAAACAAAACAGACTTCATGAACCATAAAACCATAAATAGTCAGGCCCAAACAAAACATCCGCTATAATGCTCAAAACACTATTCAGAGGCTCACAGAAGAAGGACTATTCATACAGTAGGTTTGCTGTGAAATATACGCACGTGAGTTAGGCCCAATTAAATTGCTTTGTTTAAAAAATCATACGTGCAAATGCAGAGGGGTGTTTTCTCCTTTGTCTTATTCAACAGATCTGAATAAATGCTTCGCCGTGACCTCCGTTCCAAAGTCATGCTTGTTTGCGTTCCCTGGAACATATCATGGAGGTACAGTACGACAGCCACGCAAATTAAAACAACGGAGCTCGCCTGACTAGGCCATTCTTCTAGCCAAACTGCCAAAAAAATGTAGATTTTTTCCCCCCTTGAAGTGAAAATTATACACGGAGGCGGTAGCTTGCTCTTCGAGTCTCTGGCGAGCAGCGAGCAGATGACGAGCGCGTACGCGACACCGCTGAGCGGGGCACTGTTTGACCTTTGTTTGACCCCCAGAGCTAAGCCCATCGCAACCTTTTTCTTCCGCGCCTTCGGAAGAGAAGCCAAGAATCTCAGATGAATATCGAGCATTTTACATGACTGCAGATCGTTTGTTTACAATAGCGAGATCAGATGGCAGAGGAAACTGGTACACAAGAATAAAAAAATGAAAGAATGCTAGCCTTGGAAAGAACCATAAAGAAAATGAAATTACATCACTACAGGCAATGAAGAGCTAACGACTGTCCAAAAATAGCACCGAATGAGTAATTTACATTTTTAATTTAAAATTTTCCATCTAAATATTTGTTGTCCAAATAAATAATTGAGCTCTGTGAAGGACAGAGGAACACTTGCAATGGCTATCCAGAAAGCTTCTGCATACAAAACCCGATTCTCCTCTTTCAGGGGTCAATTGGACCGTATTTATTTTTTTTATTTAAAAAAAAACAAAAAAAAACATCTCCACTAGAGCTTTCTGATTAGATTTGCAAGATTTCACTGGGCCTCTGCGTATTCCATTGCGTACTGCTGAAATGAATCTCACAGCCTGTTACCGATGAGGGATTTTTCTCTCTTTGTCCTACAGGCTTGGGGGGTTGGGGAGCACTGGGGGGTGGGGGTAGGGGAAGAGGGTGTTGTGGGGGGTGGGGGGGGTGGAACGTATGGCCCGTTACCTGAGTTTCTGACAGATTCAGTTGTCGGGCAAGCTCCGTGCGCTCCCTCCCCACAACGTACTGGCACCTCTGGAACTCCATCTCCAGCCGGTACAGCTGCTCGGCGGTGAAGGAGGTCCTGGTCCGCTTGGGCCGGTCCAGGTCCAGCCCTTTCGGCAGGATTATCTCTCGGATGGACCCCTTGGCATCTGAAACGCGAAGCAAAACAACCCCGCGGTCTCCTTCAGCAGCTCCCCCATCACGCCGCGCGAGCTCATTAGCGATTGGGCGGTACCGTAAAACGCAAACAACTTCTGCGAAAAACGCTGAACGTGACCTAATTTCGATCACATGGGGTCGGCTTGAAGCACGGTCCCGTACTGTACGTCACGTAAATCCCTTGCAGGCCCGTACGTAGACCCTACCGCGTGGCCGTGAAATAAATCCAGCCAAGCTAAAGCAAATGGGCTTTCACGGTTACAAGACGACACAAGAGAAGGATCGTGATTATGTGATTTTTCTGTGCTGTAATGCATGCTGTATGTGATTTGCATGTGCTGTACGAAACAGCGGCCATCGTGTGTATAAAACAGGATATTTGGCCAATGTGTTTGGCGTTTAAAAACATGTTTACTGTTCTGTTAAAATTCTGTGATGATCAAATGGGGTGATCGAGCATGAGAGCACTGGACTGATGGTTCCTGGCCCCTGTGTATCCAGTATTAAGATGTATGCACAAAAATGTACTTTTAAGTCTAGTTTCCTCAAGGCCAAATTAGCCGCCATTAATTTGGAAGAAATTTTTAAGCCATAAAAATACAGAAGGCTGTTATGTACAAATGTGACAGACATATCTTGACTTTCTTCTAAACAGCACATGCTGAATATTAGCTGGCCTGTAACCCACAATGTTTTCATACCGTACAAGAAACTGGAAAATAAAAATGAGTCCGACATCAATGTATACTCCCGTTATATCCTACGCATGTTTTACAAACGGTATTTCATTAAACAGAAAGCTTCCTATTTTATTTTTATTTTGACGTTAATGGACAATAAAGAAACATTTTTTTTTTTTACTTTTAAGAAAAATACCCTTTCGGAAAAAAATATTTGGTTCTAACGGATTTTTAAAAAAAGAAAGTTAATTTCTTGCGTTAAAAAAAAATCTCCCTGCTGGAATGCCACTCTCTTTTCCCTCTATTTTCTGCAAAGGCAGGACAACCTGGACTTTACCACAGCACGAAATCTATTGTTCACTTAGGAAACTTAAAGCCGAGCAGGTCTCAGTGCTCTGCAGTGAGTAAACTGGTTAATTGTTGTTTAATCATGTGATCCCTCTGTTGAGCCACTGTAGGTTTAACACATCCAGTAAATTAAGTGTGTTTATTCACTTCTGGCCTTAAAGGAATACAGCTACCACAGGGAAAGGTATCAGTACAAGCATAGTTTTAATTATGTCTGATATAAAATATGTTGAAAGTTGAACTCGGTTCAAAACAATATTGGAATCCTTTTTAAATAAAAAAAATAAATAGCATGTAAACGCATTTGCTTTTCTCATTAACACCCACTTAAGTCACTTGCGATAAACGCACCCTTATAAAAATAAGCTATGTTAGTAATAAAAATTATTTAGGCTTAGTATTGCCCATTTATAACCATAGCTTCCGATAAGCTTGAAGTATTTCCATTTATAGGCTTTATTTTTGGCAAAAAAGTACAGCATCTCAGCCCTTTTGACAAATGGTTTCCATAATGTTTTTTTCTGTAACTCTCTGAATTTTATGGCAAAATCCTGCTTAATGAAAGTACCACTTAACACCGTCAATTTTATCTTCAGATGAATTAATTTGGCAATAATAATTCAAAGTAAATTATGGAAAATACAACATTAAAAAACAAAACAAAACAAAAAAAAGTCAGTCCTAATCCAGATAAAATCCTAAAAGTATTTTTAAATATTCTCTGCTATATTTTAGTTTTGGTTTTTCATGTATTAAATAAATGCTAAACAGTTATTCAGAGACAATTTGGAAAATAATTTGTTGCATTTAAGTTAAACAGAAAATGTAATCATTTGTACAGCATACTGTTGCTTTAAATTACAATGGACAACCGGAAGCTTCCTTTCGGACTGAAATACTAAAAAAAAACACACACACACACACACACACACACACATTTATAATCTACTCTCTTATTTTAATTAATCGTAAATTAAAACAAAATTCCTCATGTTGGTTTAAATTAAAATAATACAATAGGGTTGACTGCAATATTTACTGTGATGCATTCATAGTGAATTCCTCCTTAAATTACAAAAGACAAGCCCGGAAGCTACGTATAAGTAACCAATATAAGTGGCACAAAAAATAGATTAGCGTTCCTTTTCACAGGGAGGAAACAGCAAATTAAATTAAGTTTTGGTCGAACAGCATACCACAACAGCACTAACCACGTTGTTCCTTGAGGCGTATGCATTTTCAGTAGCTACTGTTTTCGTGAACGCATAAGATACGAAGCCAAGTCAGAGGAGAAAAAATAAAAATAAAAACAAGTGCAAATTTAAAGACCAATTCCTCATCTACACCTTTTTGTTGTATTTAAACTTAAAACAATAATGAGGGCTACGCATTTATAAAAATTAAAAAAAAACACGTCGTACGAATACGAATCCAGTTTTTTTCTTTTCTGTGCTCCAGCACCCAAGTGTGACAGCATTTCAGGGGTAGCAGTAGTATACGCTAATCGCCCATAAAACCGGTAGTACAGCACAGGGAAGGATCCTGTTTTAGGGAAAGCGTAAAAGTAAATGTTTGTTTAAAAATACACGGCGCTAAGCCGAAAAGAAGCAGCGGGAGCAGCTCCTCTCTCACCTCGGACGAGGATCCTCCGGCAGTAGTCCGGGTCCGCCGAGTTCGCCCGGCTCTTCTCGCAGCTCTCCACCGTCCCGGCGGCGGAGAAGGACTCCTGCTGCTCCTTCAGAAAGGATTTGGAAAGGCTTCCCTGGGAATCCTTGCCCTCTTTCCCGTCCTTTAGTCCATTCTTCAGCACCATCCCCGCCTCGGTCTCCTGATTGTATCGAACCTCCATACCTCACTTACCCCTTAAAGAAGCGCCGGTTCGTCTTTTTTCAACTCTTCTTCTTCTTCTTTTTTTTTTTTTTTTTTCTTCCCGCAGGTCAAGAAAAGGACAAAAATGAGAGTATTGCGAAGGTTGTGCTGTCTCAGTGAATCAGTCGCTCCTTATAAACAGCACCTTTTAGACACAAAGTCAGATACCTAATGCGAGGGGGAGATGTTCGCCTCATCTGTCTAGATGCCCTATTATTGCTGTCCAAACTCACTTGCCCAATGATCATGGACTTACCACTGCAACTCAAGAGCGATTTAATGCCCTTGCCTTATTACATACACATCTAGTTGATAGATGATCTCCAAATAATCAGAGCCGCGGACGGACGCACACTTGCTGTTTTCAATTGATTACGGTAATTTTCGAGGCCTCCACATTTGCGTAACCTCATGAATACACTAAATTGTTTGGATAATATATCAGGTCCTAATAGAGGGGTTTGCGCTCGCCCCGCTCCCCCAGTCAGACGCCGCTCAGCCTCGGAATCGAGGGAAGTGATTGGTCTCGCCCGGTGAAAAGGCTCCCGGAACAAACGATCGGAGAGAGAGACTTCCAGAAAACTTCCCGGACGCTTCATCCTGCGGTCCGCCGTACGGCTCCAGCCATTTTACCCTCCTCCAGCCGGCCGGTCGGTCGCTTCGCTTCGCTGCCCGCGCGCCGAGAAAAAAAAAAAACTTTAATCACTTTTTCTGCGTCTTTCACCAAATCAGAGGGCCCACCTTCCCCCACCCCCCCAGTTCCAAAAGAGCTCTCTGGGTTCAGTGCTATCACAGGAGTGTGTGTGTGTGTGCGTGTGTGTGTATGTGTGGGTTGTGTGGGTGTGTGTGAGTGCCTGTGTATGTATCTGTATGTGTGTGCGTGTGTGTGAGAGAGAGAGAGAGAGAG
Organism: Anguilla anguilla; assembly: GCF_013347855.1. Classification (NCBI taxonomy): domain Eukaryota; kingdom Metazoa; phylum Chordata; class Actinopteri; order Anguilliformes; family Anguillidae; genus Anguilla; species Anguilla anguilla. Next base: position 4,399,251 of record NC_049218.1, read on the forward strand.
AGAGAGAGAAAGAGAGTGAGAGAGAGAGAATCAGAGGGAGAGAGGGGAAGGGGGAGAGAAAGAGAACCAGGGAAAAAAGTCAGAGAAAGAGAGGGGAAAAAAAAACCCCCGAATCCCCTTCAGCTGAGGTATTCAGGAGTGGCGACGGCGACTCCCACAGCGGTCCCGCGGGCGCGCAGAGACAGCCTACCGCCTCGTCCCGTACGCGGAACTACAGAGAGCCCGCGCCGCCAGCCGCTACAACGCTAAGCCCTCCTTCCCTCCCTCCTGCAGACGCGCTCGCTCACGGGCAGAGACGCGCACTGCGCCCAGATAATCTCCGCCGAAGGTCTGCGGAAACTCAGCAAACTGGGAACAAAAAAAAAAAAAAAAAAAAAAAGTGTTTCTGGAACACCCCCCTCATTACACTCCTTCCCCCCCAAATCCCCCGCCACCCCCACCACCCACCCAAAAACCACCCACCCACCCACCCACCACCTCCTCCCTAGCCAGCCCCTCCACCCACCCGCCCAGCCCACTCTAAGTTATTTCATTGTCAGCGCAACAATATCTTGGGGAACAGCAGTGGCCAGTAATCCAATAAGACCATTGATTAGGCCACAATGATTCAATTCAGGGGAGCGGCCTTGTGCGCTGAGCATGTTCCGTCCCTCCTTGTCACCTTGCTGGCCAGAAGCCCTCTTCACGCTGCTCTTGTCATTCATGCCTTTATGGGAAACGGAGAGGAAAAGGAGGGAACCGTGGCAATTATCTAATTGGACTATTAACAAACAATCCAGCGAGTGTGGCCGCCAAGCAGCAGTCTTTGGGGCGGGTTTAAAGGCCACATGTTGCACTGACCCCATTCACAAAGTGTTTGGGGAACGTAGGGCCTGGAGTGGGGCAAGGAGGGAGAGGGAGAGAGAGAGAGAGAGAGAGAGAGAGAAGGGAGGGGGGAGGGAGAGAGAGAGAAAGAAGCTGCCTTCAGACCGTGCTGCTTGGTCCCACCTGGGACTGGAAAAAAAAAAAAAAAAAAAGTCCTAAACCGTTAGGCTTGCTTTTCTGCCTGATCCCCTTCAGTTTTACGTGAGCTCACCAAGACCTAAGAAGTCCTTGTGTGTGTGTGTATGTGTGTGTGTGTTTGTGTGTTTGTGCTTGTGTGTGTTTGCAAGTGTGTGTGTGGGTGTGTGTGGAATTTCAGTTCAGTCACTTTTTCTCTCTTACACATCTTGTTAGTTTTTGTTATGAAAAGCGGATATCGATTATAAATGTATGTTCAGGCACAAATTCCCAAATTTCATTTTTTTACACAAATAAATAAGCTATAATTCTTTAGTGGATGGAAAAAAAATCTATTGTTCTCTAAAAAATGCTACAAGTTTTCTTTAAAAATCTAATGAAATTAACACTCGGGATATGCATTTCAATGCACCTAAATTGGCCAAGTTGGAGGTTTTCTCTGGGCTGGTTTATAAATTAGTAAAATGTATTCAGAGATTGTAATACACGGAGAAGTGTCCCCTCAGTCTTTCATATGCAGTATCCGCTGTGCTTTCTCAGCTGTTTCTATCTCATATATGCAAAAAGCCTGAATTTAGACAGCCTTCCATGGCTTTCCTCCAGACACCATGGCTAACATGTAAAAGATGCCAAACCACACTGACTATGCCAAAGAGGCAGCAGCCCCCCGACAAGCACCACACCCAGTCCCTTCTACTCAGGTCTGTGAGCTCAAACTTTAGCCGTTAGCCTCTGCAGAGCGGGATCCACACCCACGCGCTGGACTGAAACGGTATAACTAACCGCACTGATGTGGACCCACAGCCTCCCCCTGTTCTCGCCTGGGTACAGGTGGCCCATGAGCAGGGTTAACGTGGAGCGGGGGGACGGCCTCCAGCAGCTTCATAGCCATCAGGAAAAGGCGGACTGTTTACCAGGGAAGGCCACAACGTTCCCCTGAACTACAGTTATGAATTATGCCATCTAAGCGCAACAAATTTCACATTTGTTTGGGCAACTGCATTCTCACCCTTGAGAGAAATACAGGTGTGTATTCTCTATAGGTATGTCTGCTAATGCCGCCTTTTGGATTCATCACAGAAGTTCATATTGTCCTTTTAGCACGGAATGATACGAAACAGACTTTAGCATTTTTGTCTGTGTGTGCATTAATCATGTGAAAGCCTGACAAGGGTGCAAACTCTTATTACTTCTCAGAGTTTCAAGTCTGTATCAGAGTATTACTCAAACTACAGCACTGCTATCCAGGCAGTACAGTGGAAAACAAACCAGGCCAGGCCAACAGAGTTAACTTTGGTTCCTGAATGGCTGGGCCAGAACTCTTCCGTTAACAGCAGTCCTTCACCGTGAATGGCACACACATTTTCCCGAGACCAAATCCGTAGCACTGAAGCTACATAAACATGTCCACCAAGACACAAGCAACATAGCAAACGCAATTAGGTCTGAGGCATTTGGGGGTGATGTTATTATAACGTAATCATAATAATAATAATAATAATAATACATTTGATTTATAAAACACTTTTCATACAGTGCCTTCACGGCACTTCAGTGAGAACATAACAGAAAATGCAACACAGAAAAGGCAACATGACGCAATACTTAAGGAACCTCTAAAAATCAGGACAAATAAAAAATGCAACAAAGTGGCAAGAATTAAAAGCAATTCTGAAAAGTTAGGCTTGAGGTGATTTAAATCAAGTGTAACGCCGCGGGTAGGCACACACGCATTAGAAAAGGAGGGAGCCATAAATGACCTTACGATATTTTCAACAACACTACGCTTGATGAATGGACTTCATGTACATATTCTGCTCATTTTCCTTTGGCGTGTGTCCAGAAAGCATCCTTTTGGTTTCGGTTGGACAAGAGCAGGATGCAGAGAACACAGAGAAGCCACAGACGGCCACGGTGTCAGAGACCTTCCTTCTCAGTTCTTTCATGCTCTCACTTTCAAATCTGCAATTTACTTATTCCTAGTGTCCCGCAGAGTGAACTGCATCGATGCCGGAAGGTCCTTCCGTACAGCAAACAGCAGTTCGCCGACTTCGTAAACAGTAACTCGTGTGACCGTAAAATGTGCTGAAGGCTCCAAACTTTTTATGACGAGTGCCAATTGATATTCATGATAATTAAATCATCTTAAATCAGAAGGGATCTCACTGTGAGAGCCCATCCCGGCTGTGGCAGTCGGTGTATTCACAGGTGAACGAGCGTAGAGGACGTTCCTGGACGTAAATCTCATTTACCTGTGGAACTTCCATCCGATCTTGTATCGGTAGAGACAAAAGGCCCCCGTGTAACTGAATTACTTTATAACCTAATTAAATTAAATGAAATCTCGGGGTCATCAGGGATATGATAGTTCTGTGTGATCTAGGGTCTTTCCGTCAGGAGGGCCAAATGAATAACATTGCAGGGGATCTGGCGTACAAACAAGCACAATATAGTGTGGCTTGTTAATAAAAAATAAAAAAACAAAAAAAATAAAAACTGGTTTTGCTTTTTAAAACTTCAATGCCTTTTTTTAAAAATGGGTTTTGAGTGGTTGAGTGAGTGGTTCATGAGCAATGACTGATTCAATGGTAATTATTTAAGAATTTTTCTGAAAAATATGTCCACAGGCTGGTTTGAATTGCTTTATAGAACAGAACACATAATGCACTTACATGCACACATTAACTTATTTGTTGACGCCATTTTCAAATACACTGATTGATAAAAGCCATACGCTGTGTACTGTTGCTAGTCTTTGATATAATTGTGGTTACTCAAAATCACACAAGAAGCAAAACCCCAAAGTGAAACTTAGAGCCTGTGTTTTTGCTCAGCTTGCTTTGGGCCAATTAAGAAATGTCAGCCATGTTTTTTTCCACACTTTTTCAAAGATTTTTGTCACTTTTTTAATCTCTTTTAACGGCTCTGGTTCAAAGTTTTTTATTTTATTGTCAGGACTCAGGAGACTATCTGTGTTCTCTACCCTGCCCAAACAGTAAGGTCTTTACAATGGCAACAGTTAAAGGGAGCCATGTTTCAACAACTAAATCATTATACTGCAAATACTGCAGGCAGTGCCCAGTCTTAGAACAGTTAGAATAAGATGCTTCTGACACTGAGACAGTGGAGTGGAAACACTGCCTCGTGCAGAGAATCGCACCTCGTGACATACGCTGGGATTTTCATCCCCTTTCTAACGCAGTGTGTCGAGTCAGTCCTCTGAGCCCGCGACACCGCGCATCTGCGGTCTCAACAGACACGGCGGCTGTTAGGAAAACAAACTTTCAACCCCTAATTACACTCAGCCGCGCGTGGTATGGAGTTCCTTCCAGCCATCTGGGTTGACAACGACCAGTTGTGACAGCTGCCCAAGAGCTAGGATTAAATGTTTTTTTTATTTTATTTTTTATTTTTATTGACTTCAGGTACATTTACTATACATGTGTGCTATTCCTCAATGAAAGTCTGTTTGGTGGGTCCTGACTTTTTGAGCCAAACTGGATGCCTGCTTTATTTTATGCTACAGAATCAACCAAAAGGCCTATGTCACAATTTGAATTGTTGCATACTGAGGCATTTGAAAGTAGCCATTTAGTAGGATACACTTTCATACAGCGTACCAACACAAGAGTTATGCAATTAACAATTAGTTCATTGTTAGAATAATTAGTGCATAAAAGTAAGATAATTATCAATATTCACAAATATGGGCAATTTTAATGTTTTGTAGTTACTGTAAGTTTACATTTACTTTAACAAATACAAAGAATAATCCTAATCTAAGGAGGACTAATTAAAACATAGTAGGAAATGTCCTTGTTTTAAAATGTATGTATTGACAGTAAAGATGTGAAATGAAGCTTCATGCCGTATCATCCCCATTTATTTCATTTACAGAAGGTTGGGAAATTATAAACATAGTTCATGTATTTACACAAGAAAACTGTCAATATATTTAATTTGAGATCTTAAGGAATCAAGGTAAAATTAGGCTTTGATAACACATAAATACAACCCAGAAGGATACAAGAGAAAACAGAGAAAGAAAACACTGTTAATACGAATTTCTAGGCTTCTACACAAACACAATATTTTTCCCTTTCAGGAACGTCATGTATGCACATGATTACACGCGGAATAAAGGTCTCGTCCGCTCTCAGAAAGCATGCTATACTGTTCCAATGGTGATTAGCACGCTCATTGTTGTTTCTACCTAAAAATTCGAAATTAAAATGAAAAAGGTAGCATGGGGTTTCACAAATATTTTTGTTTAAATATCAACATTTATTGGGTGATACTTCACACTTTGTTCAGCCAAATAGCATTTACACTGTCCACCATGAGCATTTGAGAAATGCACATTAAGCTAGAAGATGTAGCCATTCCAAGCTCTGCATGGCTGCAATTTTTTTTTTTTTTTTTTTTTGACTGGTTCTGATTTGCTGGAAGCTTCTACGGAACAAAGGCCAGAAGAAAGTCTTTATTTAAAAAGTGTTCCTCTGTCGTACGCAGGGTCTTAGCCTGTCTGTGGTGACTGTTCAAGAACAGTACGCCGCCTAATCAGCACAACTCACAGCAGGGGCAATACACTGTAATTCTCGATCGCCCATACAGCTAAGGCGAGGTTAAATGGAGAGAGAGGGAGACGTCCCACGCTCTCGCTCCTGTGTTTTCAAACACTCACAAAGATTTGCGCAAAAAAAAAAAAATCTACCTCTCCCTGTAATGAGGTTTTTTTTTCTTCTTCTTTTTTGCAATGAAAAAAAAAATCTATTTAAACCTTTTCAATGTGCTGTCTGTCAACTGCACGTTCGCTCTCCGCGAGCCGTGTAAGAGCTTCCATTGTGAGAACTGTATCTAACCGATGTTTAAATGTTGCCGGGCGCAATTTTGCCGAGGACGCTTGGCAGACGCATTGAAACGCGTTTGATTCCGAGACTTAATTATTTTACTTTAAAGATGTAACTATCACGTGGGGCCTTAAAATGGCATTCACTAATTGTATGAGTATTAACAGAATCCAAACAGACTACATTACTCAGATAAATATTAGTTACAAAATTTAGCAGATGTTTTATTCCATGTCAATATTTTATGTTCATATCTACAAACAATCCATACAGATATAGGCTTATAAAATAAAGCAGCAACCGTCTATTAGAAAATAAGCACCAAAAACCATGGTCTACACATTTCACCTGATGCATACATCTTACATCTGTATAGTATGAAGTCTATTTAACTTACAAAGCTATGAACTGACTACATCCACTCCAAAAGTCTTTTAATTACAGACCATTACCATCCCATAATATTTAAGTGTGGATTGTATTAGATACTGGTACAAATCCTGTCTTGGATATGGAGAACAATCAAGTTGTTTGATAACAAAACAGCTAAAATAGAAATTTGCATTTCGGCTCACAAAACAACATTTGAAGGGTTTTAGTTAAAAAGGTTGATACACATACTGCTGCACCCAAAGACTGAACATCAGTGTGCCAACCTTTCCGTTTCCGTTTCCGTTTCGCACACTGATTTCACACAGAATGATGCTAATTCAGCTCTTACGTAAAAGGTACAAGGAGGAACCTTAAATTTTCCTTGCCATGTTCTGACTTGGGTTGTTTGGGTGTAGGGCAGGCAGGATCAAGCTTGCGCAGTGTTACAGGGAGACAGCGCATGCAACCATAAGGCACAAGAGATCTGATGTCTCCATTCTCCCTTTAGAGTAAAGCATGGGGGTGATGTGGCTCCGTGTTTGAAAGGAGTCAACAATGGGCTTTCTTCTGGCATCCGAAAGCACCATCTCCGAGCTTGTGTTCCAAAAGTTTATTTCTTCACTGGCAGAGACGTCAGTGGCAAAGGTGGTGCAATGCAAATATGCCACAATGCTTTCAAGCAAGAAATAGCATTTTTATATTGTCAAGATCTGAAAAGATACTGCAACACTATACAGCAACAAAAGCTATTTTCAGATAGAAAAAATGATAATAAAATGCTGTGAAATACCTTTATCATTATATTGCCCCAAAGGTGCACATATTTACAATATACTGCAGCACATTTCTTTAATGCTGTGGTTGGGTGTTTATGAGCCCACAAAGGACTACAACTTGCTCACGCTGACACCAACAAGCGGCCTATATGAAAGCCGCACTACAGTAGCACCTGAACAGTGCGAAACGTTGGAAACATTTAACTCGAGATTTTTTTTTTGGCTGTACTTTCTTCAAAAAGAAGAGCAGATTTTATGCTATGCGAGAAAAAGGAGAAGACTGTATTACGTTAGCCAGTTACCGCGTTAAAAGAATTTACCCTAAATGCACTTTAAAATAATTATTTCCTGGCCAATAGTGAACGTGAAGCTCCAGCCTAAGAATTCTGGGGAAGACGGAGTAAGCGTGGATCGTTACAAAGACTTCTTGGCGTCACCACAGAGTGTGCGTAGGCTACGCTAACTCAACACTCTCCCGGGGTCCTCAGTCACGTGCAGTGCTGTTTCTTTCACATCATCTTTCCGCCCGTCCGAATAAAAGTAATAGCGCGTCCGCGCCATACTGAACCAGCCACGGTGGGGTAAAAACCTCGTTCAAACGATGACAAAAACACACCGTTTGTAGAAATATATATATTTTTAAAAACTCCGTTAAGAACGGTCCCTCTAGAATCCAGTTCCATCCTGTTCTTAGGGCAGTGATGTACTTTCAAGTGTGGGCTGAGCTCCGTTGTCAAGAGATGGTGTTTTACTCGTTTTATTGTGGGGTTCTGGATATTTTGGCGCGCGAAAGCCTAGGCTAAAATGTAGGAAAATCATAGAACATCAGAAAAATAAGAAAAGCACTCAAAGAATCAAACTGCTCTGTTTTTCACAGTGTTGCTTTCGCTGGTTAGGTCATAATTAAGCCTCATTCTGAATAATCATATGCAATACGGTCTGATTACAATTGCTGTTGCTGTTTCAGGCAAATATGTCAAGCATTCATTGTTTTCTTATGTGCAATTATATTAATGAAATGGAAATGAATGATACAATTATGAGGACATTATTTAATTAGTACTTAACCTTTGGATTTCTTTTATACAACAATATTATTTCCATGTTAAAAATGAAAAATCTACAGAAAATAATGTTGTAAAGCATCTATTTTTGAAACATATAAGAAAAATTACAGTAAAAAGGATTGGACTAGTCCAAAAAGTTGCCAGTCATATTCAAGCATATTATATGTAGCTAATAAAAATGATTTTAAGAATAATTAAAATCATCTGAGGTGTAAAACCTCACAGTAATTCTCATAGTTTCTGAAAATCAGCACTAATTCAAAAAATTGTAAAAAGCTAAACGGTTTAAATGTGCTTCCTTCCAAAGGGAGAGTGCGTGATGCTTTTTGAGCATGCAAAGGGGTTATTAAATATCACACAAAAAACACACCCAAAGACACAAGGAACCCGTAGCAGAAGAGGAAATGTAAGGACATTTTGAAATTAACACATGCAATTTTTCATTCACTGAACATAAATGCAATATTTAAACATGAAGTGAAGCTTCAAAAAAATGGGTAGAAATGAACCCTATATGAAGCAGGCTGCATTTATTTCTACGACTACCACTTCTATTGCAATGACAACAACTACAACAGCTTCCCTCATCTCCTAGTCAGTTTGTGGTCAGTATGTACATGTGTGTGTGTGGGTATGTGTATGTGTGTGTGTGTGTGTGTGTGTGCGCACGTGTCTGTTTATGCATTTGGAATTAGTGCAAATAAAAAAGAATTTCTCTGACAAACGAGGGAGTAATGACTATGCTTTGCGTAGTTCCTGCTAGCCCATTCGCAGTGGCATTTGAGTGACCATCAATCCCCCGCTCTGCCTCAATTTATCTTTGTTTCAGGATTGAGGTCTCGAAGCTGCACTTAGAAGAATACTCCAAAGATGTCCGCCCGCTCTCAGGGAATCTGTCTTACACACCTGAACGGCCCTCCTGCTCATACCACCGGCTCAGAGAGAAAATCATTACACACAAAAAAAATCAAATAATAAAATGCTTGCAAAACAAATTCCTTACATTACACCTGTCCTTGCTCAGTCTGTCGAAGCCTGTTTGTGTCAAGGATGTCATAAAGCTAAAGCTGTATGAGGTTTTAAGAAAAACACATCAAACAGATCATTCATGAGATTCTTAACATGAAAACACAACCATATCCTGACCTTGCTTCACAACACCCTAGGAGGTACTTAAAGTAAATAATTTACCACTGGATATTGGCTTTGACCCCTGTATTGCAGTTACATAATACAGCCCACAAATGCCTGTCACCTTCAGACCAATCCACTCTGCATAACATATTTAAAGACACTCAGTAACTGTATACAGTTAAGTAGAATTAAGAATATTACATTGATGTTCTTCACCTCATTACCTCTTGTGTTTCCCTGACAGTTTGTCCTTGATTGAACATACATTTTCCATTCAAGTTTTTTTTTTATGAAAGCTCTTTTGATGAGGGTTATTCAGCCGGTACGTTCAGGGTTTTAAGTATTTTAAAAAATGAAATGATAATGTATAGCAGCGAGTGCTGTGTGAGCGTAGCAGGGGCATAAAGAAGAGGACAACAAAGAGAAACTAGTTAGAAGGATGGGCAAATTGATGGCCGTGGCGTTCAAGCAGCCAGCCACTTATCCTTGAAGACAATGGGATGTGGCTGGTGCAATGTCGCCACCTAGTGGTTACTTTGAAAAGGACGACCGCCGTCCTCACTATAGGAATTGGAACAGATGGAAAGGTTCCAAAAGTGCCAGGAAATGAATCGTAAGCATCTGATGTATGTGATTATATGTGAAGCTGTTTATAATGGAAATAAGTAGCCTATCAATGCGATCAGTGGTAATTTCCTGCAAGGTAACCTCTGATCTTCCCAGCAAAACAAACCAATTCTATTTCTTTTTTGAATGGAGTGCCTTTTGAAGTTAAGAAAGCCTCATTTTGTTTTGTCTACACAAACTCAGTTGAATTCATTTATTCATACCAATCACTTACCTGTCTATCAGTTCATGTATTAAACTCCTACTCGGCAAAGACAATACTGAATGCCAAATCAAGCCACACAGTCACAGTTTAAACAAGGTTAAAAAGTCGATGTCAGTTAAGACACATGCTGTGTACCTACACTGTGTTGGGGGAATAACATTCTCAAACATCAGACATGGACCATTTAATCAAGGGCATTTACTCATTAATGGACCGGAACATTCATATGCAGTAGTCGGGCCTGCATAGAATCTGGTGGACCAGAACCAAGGGTGTTCCTAACATGGCAACATAGTTTAAGAGACTGGAGATTGCGATCTCACACAGGGGGGGGGGGGGACTTGCGATGACTGTAGAACGGGGGGGGGGAGATTGCGATCACAGAACGGGGGGTGGGGGGGGGGATTGCAAATGGGGACAAATGCGGACTGGGAGGGACTGGGATCACATTTGGGTGTGGTGGTTCAGCCATGATAAATTGGGCGGCCAGAACACTATTTATATGGCCATGGCTCGCCCACCATGTCCTAGCTGCTGTGGACACACCATTCAAACACCAAAGTGCTTTTTGTAGGGTTCTTAGCTCTGGTTAGCCTGAGCCACAAAATTAACAATTTAGGCAGCCTACAATACTAAATCCTTACACTAACGGCACCCTGCACCCTTGTATTGCCTTGCATGTATTGTCTGTTAGGATACGGTATGGTAAGTGAATGTCTGTTAGGATAGGGTATGGTAAGTGAATGTCTGTTAGGATACGGTATGGTAAGTGAATGTCTGTTAGGATACAGTACGGTAAATGTAAGTCATAAGATACATTGCAGGAATGCCCTTGGAACATTATTCTTTTTTTGAGTGGAGAAAAATGTATTGAATTACAGATGGATAGCTTAATTGTTATCATGTTAACCAACTATCAATGTCAGAGTCTGGAAGGGTAACAATGCCTTTTGTGAGAGGCCTACATTACATTTAGATTACATTACATAGAAACTCACTGACTCAGACCACTGAGTCAACCCCCTTAGTCTGGCCCTTCAGCCAGTACCTGACATACAACAGGCATTTGGTATAAATTATTATTTTTTCCTATTTTTCCCGTCTGTATAGCCAGTGCACATACACTGTGGACTTTTGTAAGACACCAGCAAAAAAAAAAAAAACGTTTTTCTGCATTATGGTTCTACCACACAAAATCTAAATTTCTTTAAAACCAAGTGAGGGCTTTCACCTTCACTGAAGTTAGCTAAACTACCGAGCTGGCTAACGTCAGCTGTGTGCCTGCTTGCATGGTATTCCAGAGAACATTCGTTAATTAAGGCGTTCCCACAGCAACTTCCCCAGCTAACTGTTATCCTTGGGTGACGTTACTAGCTAGCCTAGTTGACCTTCACCTTGATGACGACGAATTAAAAAAATATTAGACACAGGGCAGACTATACTCTATAATAAAAGTACGCATGCATGCATACATACATACATGCATACATACATACAGTACGTAGCATGCTTGCCGTGCTCCATTGAACAGCAGACCGGGGGGTTGAAGTTTTTTCAGAAAGCTCGCGGTTTGAAGCACTGCATTAGCCCAGAGTCATAAGACTCCTGGGCACTCATTCGCGAAGGTGAAGAGAACCCACGCAGTCCTGCCGCCTGACACAAGCTGCCGCAGTTATGGTGTTTGTGCTGACCATCAACCATTAGCTCTGAAGGACTAGCGCGAAGCAGCACTTCACGGCCAAATGGACGGTCTTTTAGCGGAAGGGAATTAATGCGCAGGGAAATTGAAGGTGGAATGCCAGCTTCCCCCGTCACTGGCATTGAGTGCCTAGCCCGACTGCACACGCCGTGCAATTTTTTCCTCATCGTGAAAAACGGCTTAATTCCACCACCACATGGGTTATGCAGGTGTTAAAGACCGTGCAATCCAAATAATTATTTTGAAGTAGTTACATTATACATAGAGAACCAAACAAACACACAGCGCCCTCCAACAGAGCAGTAACGGTAGGGTTGAAAATGGTTATTTTTGCGATATACTTAAGGCATTTGGATTTGAGATGAAATGATATATATAGGACAGTATGAGTACAGACAATCAGCTTTCATTTCATGGTATTTACATGTGTTTTTTTTTTATTGTAGAAACTCTGTGGTGATTAGTTTAGTCTGATGGTAAGGCACAATATGAGTGCCGCACTCAGGTTCAACTGGGCTCGCTGCAATCAAGCCTGGCTACAGTATGTTCAGTCAGTTGATTCTATCAATTAAATTTGGTTAATTGGTTGACTGAGTAACTAAGGGGGCTACCACATTTTGTACATGCGTGATATGGGTGTTCGATAACTTTTTTTCATTAAATAAATGAAATAATCGTTTGAAAAATGTTTTATGTTTGCTCAGTTTGCCTTTGCCTGATATTACACTCTGTCAAAAGATCTGAAATATTTAGTGATAAATATGCAATACTTTTCACAGCGCTGTAAGAACGATTGTGCTAATCTACATATAATTTGTGCCCTTTAGGAACTGGTCATTGATGATCACTGGTTATGTCACGGCATTACGTCATCTCGTACTCGGAGGCGGGTTTAGACCGGGTGGGCTGGCGGGAGGGGGCGGAGTGTGTGCACGTAGCCTTGGTTACCAGGCTGTGGACGCACACACACACACACACATCCGCGTGAGATTTCCAGGCCGGTTGTCTGTTCCTCCCTCGGACCGTGAGTCATGGCAGACGAGCACAGCCCACCCTCACACTTGCGTTAGTCAAAACATAACAACGGGGAATGAACAAATCTGAAGTCGCTCTTTAACTATAACTGCCCTTTCTCATGCTTAAGTTTGAGGAGGAGTTTGAAAGGGAAACAGGAAAAGAACGGATTGTGTGGATCTGACACAATTAAAAACCCTGCCGCTAATATTTTTCTGATGCTCACACTGACCAAAAAAAAAATTTCAGCGGCAGAATTTATGAACTTGATAAAAGAGGTGCTGTGCTTCTCTTTGTGAGCCAGTTTGTGCCACCTTTTGAGAAATGATTTTGTGGGTACGTCCAAACAAAAACCCTCAGTAAATTCAGGAGAGCCCAGACTAGCAGGTCGGTCCTCCAGCAAAGGGATATGGGATGAGAGAATCCATGGCGTACCATGAATATTGGCACGAAAAATGCTGAAACGCAAATTTATCGATAGGAACAATAGATTGGATTTTTCTGTTTTATGTGTTCTGTCTCAGTTCCCAGAACACAGTCCTGCAGTGGACTCTGCAGTACCCCAGCCGAGGTGGACAGTGACTTTCCGTTTAGCTGGTGCAGGCAGGCTGCATGTGCTCCGATTGTTACTCTTATCAATTCCCTCTGGAGAGCCACATCCAGCAAGCTCCATAATATTTGGGAAAAAGACATTTTTTTCTTGATTGGGCTCTGTACTTAACAATTTTAGATTAGCTTTTATTGTTTTTTATTTTTATTGTTTATTGTTATGCATCACCAGGCCAAAGCAAATTCCTTGTACGTGAAAACGTACTTGGCAATACACCTGTTTCTGATTCTGATTCTGATTAGCAATCAAACTATTCACAACATGTAGTTAAAGTGCAGATGCTCAGCTTCTCAGCTCTGTATGCTCGTAAAAGGTACTTTCATACATTTTGGTTTCACCATGCAGAAATTACAGCACTTTTCATACATAGTCCCCCCCATTTCAGGGCACCACAATGCTTGGGACAAATTGGTTCATAACTGTCTCTGATAAGTCAGGTGTGTTCAAGTCCACAGTTCAGGTATAAGAGAGCTTTCAGTGTCTCCTCTTGATTCTAGGCTTTTCGTTGTGGTCTGTTATTGGTGTTTGTTGACATGAGGACCAAAGATGTGCCAATGAAAGTCAAGGGAGCCATTATGAGGTTGAAAAACACGAAAAAAAGAGACATAATTCAAACCAAAATCAACTGTTTGGAACATCATTAAGAAGAGAGAGAGCACTGGTGAGCTCAGTAATCACAAAGTGAGAGGTAGGCCAAGTACAAAACAGGATTACTTTAATTTGCATAATATATGTCTCAAACAGGGTGCCCTCAAATGGGGGGTGTACACACAAAAACACCTTTAAATAAAAGCTGAGAATGTGCACTTTAACCGAATGTGAATTGTCTGATTACAAATCAAACAAATCCAAAATTGTGAAGTACAGAGCCAAATCAAAAAAAAAAAAAAATCTTTGACCCAAATATTAAGGAGCTCACAGTATATAGGCATCCCTGCAGGTACACAATTTACTTTTTTTGTTTGTTTGTTATTAACTTTCTTTACTCGTTGCTTTGTTGGAGATACGCACGCGTCACCTCTCCTCGTGTCTGTCCGCTGTCTCTCCCGACTGCTGCCCGTATCAGGGTCTAAAACCCCAGTGTTGGCTTTAATGGGTCGTCAGAGACACAGCACCCTTTTACCGGTCCGAGCCTACAGCCCAGTTAGGGCACTGCGGTGCTCTGCTTCCAGTGGCCGCTCCACTTGGTCTGACCACTTTTCCATCAAGGACCCACAAAATGGCTGAATGGCCTACAATCCGTGACCTGACAAACCACCACTTCAGGTGGTTCCTACCCACTGAGACCTTAATGCACCACCGCTCCCAAACTTGGAACTCACTTTCCTCCTTTATGTTTCTATTTGATTCATGCTACTGTTTTTTATTATAATGTAATGTAATGAATGTGTTACTATTGTAATATTTCTTAGCATGAAGAGCCTTGGGTCAAATGTGTATGTGCTATATTAAATGTGTTACATCACACTTCATAGACTTGGGTAGTGACAGAGTCTTATCAGCACAGCTGTAGGTTTTTACAGTGCTACGCTCTGCTCCGTTTTCGCAATGTCAGAAAACACTGGTAATGTGAAATTGTTTATCTTTAAAATTAAAGCGGAATAAATAAAATTTCATTACCTCACCCCACAAATCTGACAATTTGAAAGCATTCTGGATATGGATAAAAACTTTTCATAAATCTTTGAACTCTGAAGCTTGAACTCTTAGATTCTAACTATTGTGAACCGTTTGCCTTCGTTTTGTTCCCTTGCTGTTAGTTCACTCCCTCTGATACTCTTTACAACCAGCAGAGGGCAGTAGCCAGAGGAAATAACCTTGCTACCATCGATACGGAACTGCCATCCCTGAGAAGGATAGGACGAAACACAGCAGGGCTGAAGGTAATAAAATCAGTTTACATTCTTTGGCACTTGCTAAGTGAAAAAGTTAAACTACACACTCCTACCGGGTGGATGGCAACACATACGGGTTTGGCCTAAGCAGACATGTCAAACGCCCGTAAGGACAAATGCGTACAGACCAGGCGTTTGTGTAGACGAAGTCTGGTCTCCTGTAGAAGTTAAAAGCATGTGCACTACACATTTCTATATATGGAGTTGTCCTTGGCAACCTGGCTTCACAGACAGAGACAGACCACGGGTTAAAGAGACTAAGACAAAAAAAAAGAGCAGGTTTGTCCTTGAGAGGTTGGTAGAGGATCCATTAATGAGTTTCAGAGGAAAATGTTTTTGAGGTGTATGTGTTGGTCCTGGGCCTGGAAGGTATGGGAACTGTTGTTGTAAAAAAATGAGAAACAATTTTAAACATGTATTGTAGCACTATTAGTTTCGTACTCAATGCCAATATCTTTACCAATTTGAGAGATTATGAAATTTAAAGTTACGTGTAAGAACGTTTTTAAAGGAAACTCCTTCTGCGTGTCAGGAGAGCACTTTAACAAGGGATGGAAGGGTCACCTGATTGTGATTTTGCATCGCAAACCCAGGGTCACGAAGAAAAACTGGCATTAAAATGCCCTTAAGGAAAACAGTAACCACCCACACAGCTAAGTGGCCTGCAGAAACCTCAAATGGAGGAAGTCGGCATTAAGTGTGTTCTGGAAATTACTTGATAAGTGCTTTGGACGAAACCACCAGGGTCCAGTGTCCAGCTTCAAACCACACTGAGTATTTTAAAGGGGCCACATACACTTGGAGTATGCTTTTAAAGCGGAAAGTGAGGAAGTTAAAGCGGCCAACCCAATGGGAAACCCTTTTGGTCAGTGCTCACCATGGCGGTTCTCTGACCTCAGGCGCACAGTTACATATTTCCAACTGTCATTCCTGTGAAAAAAATCATAAGAAAACATAAATTCCTTTGAAATAAATAGTTTGCTGAAACACTGAGGTGCAGAGCTGGAAAAAATGAAACGTTTTCAGATTCTTTAAATTCTCTTTTAAACAAAAACACAGGAGAGGGATATGATTGCAACTGCAATGTCCTTTGCTGTCATCACAGTGCATAAGCATTCACGAGACGCCTTCAGCTGTGATCAAGCAGAATGAACAGAATCAGCCCGTAGTCCCCCACAGGGGCGTGCTAGGTACTTGCTAGGTGCCTGCTAGGTACTCAGTTCCATCAGAAACACATTTAACAAGCCCAGTCCTCATCAGGGCTTCATCTTCTGCATTTTTTTTTTTTTTTTTTTGCATTTGACGCTGAAGAATATTACTCTGACATTACCTTAACATTATATCATAATCAGATTGACATTTGTATAATTATGGCCACTCTTCTCTCCTTCATGTCCACGTTCTTCGGGATTCGGGACCTATATTAGGCGTCTGAATGCGCTCCCCCTCATCACATGAGCGCAGTTATGAGAGGAGCGGAGAGGTCTCCCCGGGCCTTGGCCCTCAGGAGCACGTAGCATTTCCAGCACGGATTCCTGGGAGCCACACAGACCCGGGCCACAGGGGCTCTCAAACGAATGGCATTTGAAACTCAAGCACTCAGGGGTAAGTATAGGTGGTATATTATAGGTGGTATAGCATGGGTGGTATAGTATAGGTGGTATAGTATGGGTGGTATAGCATAGGTGGTATAGTATGGGTGGTATAGTATAGGTGGTATAGTATAGGCGGTATAGTATAGGTGGCATAGTATAGGTGGTATAGTATGGGTGATATAGCATAGGTGGTATAGTATAGGTGGTATAGTATAGGTGGCATAGTATAGGTGGTATATCATAGGTGGTATAGTATAGGTGGTATATCATAGGTGGTATAGTATGGGTGGTATAGTATAGGTGTAACCTGGAACCCGTTAACCACCAGGAAGGTTCTTCAATCACTCCTCATACCAATTATATTGTCTATAATGGCTCTGCACTACAAAAACGACACTTGGCCGACCATTTCATCTCACAGGATAGTACTGCCACATCAGGGGGTTTACCACACCTAGGTAACGCAGCCTGACCGAACCCATTTGGTACTTTGTGTTCTTCTGCATTGCAGCTACGGACTAAAGCCCTGGAGATGCTAACAGATCAAGCTTCCTTTTCGCGTACTGAGCTAGCACGGTCGGGTAGGCACCTGCTTTCTACCAGCTTCCATAATATTTAAGTCGCATTGCCTCAATGTAAGACGCATACTAGATGAGCATCGGGCCTCAACGTATGTGAAATACTTCAAAAATCTTATCTAGGCAGCCACAAAATGTCCTCATATAACTGACAATTTTCAGGGAAAGATCGGTTGGGCCTGTTAAAAAACCACCTCCTTTTGTTTTAAAGGTCAGTGAAATTTACAGCAGCAAACTGGCAAGAGCAGCTGAGAGAAAGGATTTAAGAAGAAGGCATTCAAGTAATTCAGTGGATTCCAATTATAGTGGCTGGTAGCATGAATACTGTGTAAACAATTAATACAATTTTTGGAATGCACCTGCGTTTTTTTTTGTCTTGACCAATGAGGTTAGGTCTAGCGTTCTTCGCTTGTACGCGAGTAGCAGACTGGTTTGTGGTGCTATGTTTGGAGAGAGCAGTATCGGGGGTTCTCTTCATATCTCAACTGTGGTGCATCCTGTAAAAAGGAATGTAAGATATTGTTCTCCAGTTGCTACGTGCATAGATGGGGAATTATGGCTGAAAAAGGCTGAGGACTCCATTAAAAATTGTACTTTCACTATTTGATGAAGAGTAAAATGTCCAGTGTTAACTGGATAAGAACAGTTTGCAGTGTGATCGTGATCAAATATACTCAGTTACATTTAACACTGAACCTTTTGCTGGGTGAGATTTATTTCCAGGAAATTTAGTGTCGATAATTTTTACAATATCTTTGGGGAGCAAGGTTGATGACTAAAGGATGTGTCCACTAAGAGCATGATATTGTCTTATGGGTAATATTTTACGGGCATATCGTTCAAGGATGCTGTAGAATGTATTTGAATGTAGCAGATGGGTGTTGATAAATATGATGTGCGTCACATGACAAATGTGAAACCCTGTACTGAAAAAGGGATCTGCTATCTCTCTCATCACAATCATACAGGAACCGAATGCATGTATTGCTTCAGCCGTATCTCACCTGTTACTGATGTATTTTTTTAAAGGAAAGCGGACAGTCTGCTGTTCTACTGGTGAAGAAAATGTCACGGTGGGGAGTCCAGCCTGGAGTCCAGGGGGGGGGTGGGGGGTGGGGGGGGGGGGGGCGCCGTATGTGTGTTTAGAGCTGGCCACCGTCCAGACCATGCCACACAGTCTCCCTCATCTTATACACATACATGCCACACAGTCACCCTCATCTTACACACTCACTTTAAGAGATGAAAGTGCTCCTGGGATTTTCCCGGACGGGAAACTTGGGGATTTCCCCGAATGTGGCATGATGACACCTCCAACTGGGCACGAAGTGTACAAAACTGGGGAGAAGAAGGTGTGGGACGGGGGGGGTGGGCGGGGGGGTACCATTTGTCCAAGAGTCACAGTCCCCCAGTTTGTAAATCCACGATAACTAACCGATGTGCGGTTAGAGTGTCAACTTCAGAATCCTTACTTTCCACAGTCTCATCATTAAGCGGGCGGCCACTGACAATGGAAGCCTGTAAACGACTAGGAGAAAAGCTTCGCAAGTGCTTTTTGTCTCCCATTTGTAAACATGGCGCTCACAAATGTGCCACGATGCTATGATGACAAATTAAAAACTGCAGATACACAGACAAAGCAAAAAAAAGTTATAGATGAGCCAAGCAACGAACTGAACTGCTGCCTGTGTCAAGAAGCGCTGACAGGAACTCTAGCCCTTCTTAATCCACCCGCACTGCACACTGTTTAAACAAACACTACAGTATGTATCACCAGTCAAAGTTCTTCCAGTACTCAGCGAGTGAGGTCACTCTGGAAACCTCTGCTCTAAATGGTTCTTCTGCGGGACCACAGAGCTTGGAGTACATCACGCGCAAGTATCCTTTCTACACAAGTAATAATTTTAGATAAATATTTGCCTCGGTGACATTAACCAGATGTGTTGGCTGTCAAAGCAACTGGCTTTCTTTATGGGCCAAGGACTTCAGTCTTCCAGATCTGAAACTATTGCAGGAGGCGTACAAGAACGGTGAACTACACATAATTGGACTTATAAAACTGTTTTACATTGGTAAATGTACATTGGTGGAGGACCACACAAGGTCTTGAGAGACAATATCCCTTTTCACACATGTATCTTAACTCATAAATGTTCAGTCAGTTTTCTGTGTCGGTGTCATGTGTGAACAGGAACAGGAGTCGATTTTCCAAGATGTTCCTCCAATTTGTGGGTGAGGATCTAGTATGTTTTTTTTTTTTTGTTTTTTTTTTGCAAAATAGAATAGATGTGTTCAAACACAGAAATGTTTTACCAATGCTAAGTAATAAAGGTGGAGTCTCCACAACAGTGTTGTTTACCATAAGCATGGATCCATTTGGTACTTGGAGTTACCGGAACATGATTTTTTGTGGTAAAAAATAAATACATAAATAAATAAATAAAATTTAACTCAGCACAAATGATTCACTAAAAGAGGAAATGGTGTAAGAAGAGAGACGGGGGACATCGCAGTGCACACGTCATCACTTCACACCATTCCAACATTATCGTTCTAAGAAATGTTCATGTGCATTTGTTAAATGGAGAGCTTTTACAGTGAGACGATCATCTAATGGAGTTAAATGCGATTACGTGTTTTTAAGTAGCTACCGTGTCTGCGTCCTCCTTTCATAGACACGAAGCTTGTACATTTATTAGTGTGTCCATTTCTTTTGTAGTCTTCCATGCATTTAAAACGTGTGTTTGTATTTACAGGATGGCGTACCTTACTGCAATATACATATTCAAACAGAAATTAGCTTACTGCTGTGATGATACAATATGTTGGTATTTTGTGTTGGTGAAATTATAAACTAATAATAGTTCAATGTTACCAATATGTTGCAGTGTAATCAGGGTCGATAGGGCTGGAATATGGAGTCCCTTCATTTGGGTCACTATTATAAAGCCTTCCACCTGGCTCTCTTTGTCGTCCTCAAAACGTGTGCAGTTTAAAAGATTGATTTTATTTAAAAGTGATGGATGTAGTGGTCTCAGTCTCTTTAGATTGGTTCATGTTGAAATGCGCATCGAAAGAATGATCAAGACATCTGTCACAACTCTTCAAGTGTAGACTGAAGTATTAATTTTTATTTTTCAGATTCATAGGTAGCCATCACATTTTAACCCATAAATGTTCTGATACTATGACATCAGGGAACATCAGCCACACCTATTCAAGATGCCACAATGAGGGTAAAATCAGATGAGAATAAATGTATTAGAAATCAAATTGTTCCTGTATTGGGTGCAGTTTCATTTTATGAATTCTTCGGATTGCCCTACCATGGGTTTGTACATAATATATAATATTTCATGTAAATTTTAAAAAATGTATATTTTAACTACATACATGCAGAAACATTTAGTACAATATAACAGCACCACCAGACAGTAATGGAGAGTTATCATTAGAAATACCAGGTAGAATACACTGCAGCTATACCCTTGAGCTCAGCATTAATATGTGTTGCATTTGTACAAACATAGCATAGTGTTCAACAGTGGTATTCATTGACAACATTAATTTTACTTACTTCCCAAACTAGGACTTGTTATTATCTGAGTTTGCAGACTATCTTTGGAAGTGCTAAAATATGATAATAAACTCATTTCTGTTGATAACGTCTTTAATTTTCCTGCAACCTCGCATCAATTTTGTCAAATAATTTGACTTGTTTATAAATGTTACTCAAGGTCTCCCAACATCCTTTGTTACAAAAATAAACACTACAATAAAATAAATAAATAAAATCTCATTTTCTGATCATCTCAGTATAATCTTGATGTGTCGCTATCCGGTAACATTTTCTCTGTGAAGTGCCATTATGCCCACTGCTTCCATTGATAGGTGAGTGAATTCAGTGAATAAACTAGCCCTGATGTGATTCTTCACTTGCTTAATGAAAGACTTCACACTGAAATACTAAGACGTAAATGTCATGGTGTATCTCAAGGAGAGTACGGCAAACTACAGTATATCACTATGTGTGAAATCTGCTGAGCTGAGTGAAAGTGTAATGGATATGCACTCTTTAACCTGTTCTCCAGATACGATTCCCACCTGATTTCTTACATAAATGTTAAGAACTGTGTGCAAGCTTGCAATCAATACCTCTCATGCTGCAAGGAACTTTCCACTTTCATTTACAGTAAACTAGTTGTGGTTTGATTCAAGGTATCACTACAATTACTATTCTTGCTGTAGTGTTGGTGTATTATAGTTTAACAATGTTTGTGCTGCTCTTGTGCATAATATGCCTTACAGAGCATACACTTGTAGTGTATGCCTAAATTATTAAAGACAGCACTTCCTGACAGACTAGCCTGCCAGAACGGTAGAGAGCCACACGAGATACAATACGGAGGCGAATGGCACCATTTTTGGTTAGCGACAGAGGACCCCCACCCCCCGCATGTACAACTCAGTCATACCAGCTGTCTCTGCTTGCTCATAATTCCTGACCTTGCAGACATTGTCATATTTAAAGCCTGGTGCTCCACCTCATCAAAAAATATGCCCGACATTTTCCACCAAGGATAAAATATGGAGAAACATTTTTTTTAATGAAATTTTAAAAAAGCAAACGAAAGAGAAATTAAGGGGATTTTAAAGCCATGGCACATATTACAAAGTTCAGTGTTAAATCTGGTACACCTGACCACTCTGACTGGTCTGTCAGATTTCAAATAACACCATTATTTAACTGTGTAGTAAGTGATTTCGCAGTTTGATCATCTTACGCATATTAAACTTAATCGCTGTAATAAAAGTAGTGGTGGTAGTGGGGTGGAATCAGTCAATGTTATGAATTATTTTCGTACACACATATATTTAAATAAGTCTTGGGTTTCTATTTTGATATAATAAGCCTGCACTTTTTTATAACCACCGATGACTGTTCACTACAAGTGACCTCAAAACTGGAGAAGGTTTTATGCAAAATAGATTTTATGGAATGCAGCTTTCAGTTCAGCATTTATTGTTACAGATAACATAGTTTAACAATGACATGGCAGAGACTGCAGTTGTTGTTTTGGAACGAGACTGTTATTCAAAGAGCTAAATATAACATCACATTTAGGCTACATCTGTCGTCTCCGTGCGCAAGAAAACAGTGGTATTAAGTCGGCTAATTAAAGAAATGGTTCCTTTATGACTTTTTCATTTTTGCTTGTAAAATATATTTAAATGATAACCTTGAGTGTGGAATATTTCATGTTATAAACTCCATAATCTGTCAATTCGTTTTCTATTCAGATGAATTGGTTTAAAAGCGAACTTGTGTGTCTCTTGGCGGCCGCTCGAGAAGGGCAGTTCTCTCGAATCAAATGCATTTGTCTCCCCGGGGAATGCAAGTCGGCAGTTTACTTAAGAGCAAAGGATGGCGTGGTTCATGTTCACTCTCGCAATTACGCGGCACTGACATCCACATATTGAGAGCATCTGGGATGGAAAGACGGGCTGCCGGCGCGCTGTTGGACTAGCTCGGGCACAGTCGCAAGATGTCTGTTGCGCTAGAAGAAGGGAACACTTTGGAAGAGAGGTCGCGATGCGTTCGGTTATTATCAATTTTATTTCCTCTAGCCTCCCTAATGGTGTTACTCGTTGGATACGCCGCCTTAGGGGCTCTGTTATTCCGGTACATCGAAGGTCCTGACGGTAGGCCCGTGGAACTACAAAAGGACTACAAAGACTTTTTGCTCACTCTCGTGAAGACAGTTCGCAATTCAAGCGAGAATGGTAAGTATTTCAATAAGAATCCGAACAAAACATAGAAATAGTTTCATTTAAACTTATTTTCATTTCAGAAAGTTTCATTTCAGCTTTGGAGGAGACACTGCTGGACCACCTGGTCTCGCGTAATCAAACGTCAAGCCTAACCTAGTGTAGGAACAAATAGCCTACATATCAAATATTGGGGGTGACATGCGTATCTCCCTCTCCCCCCAGACCTACTCGTATGGATGATATTTTATGTATGATCAAATAAAATAGAATAGTTTTTATTTTTCTTAGGTTATATTTTGGATCTTTTAGTAATTGATTAAAAGAGATAAGCCAATCGTATGTATGCACCGGCGTTTTTACCTCCAATTACCCTATAATTAGCCAAACAATGTATCGTACGAAAATATATATCTAGGCAGTCTATCGTGATAGCAGGTGTTTGCTTTTCCTTCAGACAGTTCACCCGAGCAAGAAGAATTCGTGATGAAACTCCATGGCAAGATGAAAACTTTTAACACGACATGGCTTCAGAGTCCAGAACAATGGAGCTTCTTTGGCGCAATGTTTTTCTGTTGTACAGTATTTACAACAGTAGGTAAGTTTTAAACTTTTATGAACTTTTATCTCAATAGCCTAAATGATGGCTGCGCTCCCTTGTAATTATTATGTATAGCAAACAGGTGTTTTGTTTCAATGTATTGTTTTACATATTGAACGCAGTCTACGTTGTTTTGTCGATAAAAGACGCAAATGCACTGTCCTGAATGATCATTTACTGGGGATAAAATGTCCAGTTTTAATTAAACTCTAACAGTGTTAATTCAACTCTTAACAGATAATATTTGTTATCTGTCAGGAGTTGAATCAATACTGTTAAGAGTTGAATTTGAATTAACACTGGACGTTTTACTGTGAACACGCGAAAAGTTAATTCATAATATCCTCCACTAGAACGGTTTTGAAGGAACGTCGCAAATGTCGAGTCACGCAGAACTAGGTTTCCTTCTTTTATTTTTGTTAAGATTCTGTTGGGTTTTCAATTAATTATCATTTACGTTTTCGCATGTTAAGCTTGTAATACGTCTTATACATTGTTATACATGGTAGGAACGGACAAGTATCTTTTCGCTCCATGTGTAATATTTGGAAAGGGTTTTTTTTCTTCCCCCTCGTGTCCCAGACCTCCCTCAGTGCTATTGCAGTACTGTTTCTTATAAAAATAAGTTGTAATGTGAAATCCTGGAATCCAGTGTTGTAATATGTTGTCAGTTTGTCTACAGGTGGGAGCTGGAGGGAGCACATTACCTTTTGTGGGAGTATCATTCATTTCATACTTTTTCGCATAAAAAATATATGAAAAGATATATGAAATCCAAATATCCTATGGGTATAAACAAGTCATTCTCAGCTATCTGATACATGTCTTTCAGCATAAAGTATTTAGCCAATAGCGCACCACACCATGTATTGTAGGCTACTAAGTGTACACAGTAGCTGGTTGTAACAGACTGTAAAGACCAATGGGGGATGCTCTTTTTGCTAAATAGAAAAAAGTGCTGGATAAACAAGACTTTTTGGGGTTCAAAAACATCATATGTACAGAACCTGCCTTTGGTCTTTGGGGGAGGAGGAGGGGGGGTGATGGTAAAAGCATGATGCAATTCAGTTTCTCTGCAGGTTGAGTAATCTATTAAGCAGATATCCATTATGTTCTGCGTGGGGAGGCATAAACTGTGGCCTGTGTGTGCTCCCATTATCATAAATTTGGTCATGGACAGATGGAGTAGGTGGTCCCAAGACTCTAGGTTGGTTAGTCTCTAAACCAGCTGAGAGGAAATATGCAAACTATTTAATAGTATGCGGTGCCTTTATACATTAATACGAGCATTGGCATCTTAATCTTATTTTTAGACTGGTTTTTTTATCCGCTCGGTTTCTCTCTGTCTTTCATCTTGGATTCTTTCCATTGCATTTGGGACGTGGAACAAAGGACCAAACGTTGTTTACCTCACAGTGCGCGGAGCAGTAACACAGACTGGCCAAATGGCAGTTATCAGGCCACTTACAAGAAATAGCAGTGAGGCAATAAAGCCCAGAACAGAATTTTTGTCGGGGTAAATCAGGAGTAAAAGGGGGGGGGGGGGTATGATATGGGCTGTATATTGAGGGATCTTTGTTTCAAAACTCCTAAGTATTCGGAAACTGGAATTAGAGGCTCGTATTTAATTTGACCTTTAGTTAAACAGGGTAGGTTGACTGAGCACACATGCTCATTTACAGCAACCAGTGTGCCACCCTTGTGACAAGGGGCTTCCAGAACCACTCGCATTACAAAGACTTGGCTTAATACAGGGTATGATATTAGAGCTGACCACAACATATAAACATTTGATGTTGAGACAAGTTATTTCATTGGAGGAATGCAGTTTAACACCCCCTTTAGTTAAAAAAACAAGCTCTGAAGTTAGTTTCCATTTCCGTTGTGATTCATTTGCTGCATTGTTTTCAACAGTGCTTGGTACTTTCTGCTCATTTTAATTACAAACTGCAATACATTAGCTACTGCTTATTAATGCAGTACTGGTATGTTTTGCATACCAGTGTTGCAGCATGATATACAGTGAGATCCATTATGTTTGGGACAAATTTTTCCTTGTAATCCACAATTTTAGATTGTAGTCAAACAATTTACAATATGTATTTTCCTTCCAATTTTTAGCTGCGACCGGCAGCTCTATAGCTCTGTCTGTGTCGGTCAGTCAGTTGGTCGGTCGGTTGGTCCACAAAAGTGTCCCACCCCGTAGCGGCCACAGTTTTTGCCCCAGGAGGCTGAAATTTGGCATGGAGATTGGTAGAGTTGAGTAACTTTCAGGCTGATTGACCAAAAGGGGGCAGAACTCCCGAATGGATTCACAGATTTGCACAAGATTTTGTGGAAAGGTTGGTCATGAGCCAAAGAAGAGGTCACGTGTGTTTGTGCGAGGGTGTGTGCGTGGATGCATGCACACATGGATGCATGCGCGTGTGCGGTCACAACTATTGCGGATTTGTGCTTGTTCTCCAAAATTTGGAGTTGGATAATTGTACCTTCACTGTGCTACTCGCACCTGTACAAACAGTACCACAGCTAAAACAGGTGTACTTTACCAGTACTAATGAGCCAGTGACTATTTCACTCCCTACAGGCCACACAGTACTACAGGAGAGCCAGGAACTATTTCACATCCTACACACAGTACTACAGCCAATACTCATGGAGAGCGAGCTAGGAAATGCAGTTTTCTGTCAATAGATTTTTTAAAACTGACTGCACTTTAATTGCTACCACAAAAAAACATGTCAGTAAAGGCTATGGGAAGATGTTAATCTTCTGACTGGTGTCTTACTAAGTGAAAACAAATGTACAGGAAACATATTAGGGAGGTTTTCTTCTCTGCACACCATTAACGGTAATGGGTTTGGACCGGATTCACGTCTGAACGGCACAGTGGGTTTCTGCAGTTCTGTCTCAGCAGACACTTTATCCCCCTTGAAGGCATACATGAAGGAATGGGTCTTTAAAATATGTAAAATTGTATTGTAAAAAAATTGTATCGAGTACTTTCATTTTCATGAAACAGGCGAGGGGCGTTTAAAAGAAAAACAGGCCTTTACAAGAAATGATGGTGAAAACCCACATGGTGGTCGTATGTGTGAGATGTGGTTTATCGTTATTTTTGCTATCGTTTTTAATGCCACGTGATAACGCGTCATGCAGTGCATTGTGAAAATACATCAGGAAGTCTGCTGAGGTCTGATACACGCTAACTAACCGTGATCAGGAGACACAGGCTAACTGCAGATCACGGCCTTTAAAACAGGAGGGCCACGAACCCGAGAAAGCACTAAAAAATAAATAAATAAATAAATAATTTTAATCACAGACACATTTTTTTTTTTTTTTATACCGCTATGTAACATTACCATTAATCTGTCATCACGTCTCTCACTGTCTCTCTGTGAAATCCCAACGCCCGTTTCCCATTCATCGCCATCATTTCACTGTGGCCATCCCTCATCTGCTTAGTCTGCGAATCAGGGGAATGTGTGTGAATTACGCGCCAGATCTGAAGTTTATTTTCCCAAGCTCTCACTGTAAGCTACTGAGCATTTTTTTTTAGCCTTCACGATACTATGACACCAGTAACACCACAGGGAAAGTACTGCTGTTGCTGTAATGAGGTAATCGATCGAACATGACCTCATGAGTTCCCGTCCACGTAACTCGCCCCCTGTGCTAATGAGCTTTTTAAAGCAACCTTTCCCCCTGATGTTTTAGCACCCACACAAGTTTTCACCTCACAAAGCAGGCCATTGATATTTCCAGATAATTTGTGATTAAATGTAGTGAAAAGATATATCCCAGGCAGAATAGCTCACTACAAAATGACTGTACTACTTTCCCCATTTCTTTCTCTCTTATTGATAACAGCACTGTTTACAATTATGTTTCACTCAAAATAATGATTTTTAACATGAAGCCCAGGCAAACGTGATATTTCCAGTGTTCAACAGGAAACGTTTCAGACCAGATTTCATGATCCCCCAATATTCCAAATTCACCAGCAGGTGCCAGTCTTCTCAAATATACTGAGGCCTCCAACACTGTATAATTGCACTGACTCATGTCCTGCGACTACCATGCCTATCCTGACTACATGTCCCAGGTGACAGCAAAAGGAAATGGAAGTGAACACACAGGGTAACACAGGCCTCCCGTTTAACCCCCTACCGTACTCTCCTTCTCCTGTGTCGCTAGGATACGGAAACATATACCCCGTGACCGTCGCTGGGAAGCTGGTGTGCGTCCTCTACGCCATGGTGGGGATCCCCCTCATGCTGCTGGTCATCACCGACGTGGGGGACATCCTGGCCATCCTGGTGTCCAAGGCCTACCTCCGCCTGCACAGGCTCTGCTGCTCCCTGCCCTCCTTCTGCTCCTGGTTCTCCTGCCGAAAGCAGGAGAAGCCCGAGGAGGGGGGGCTGATACGGGACACTTCCGGGCAGGACGGGGTGGTGGTCCGGGCGCCCATGGACATCAGGCAGGTGCTGCGCAGCCAGGCTTCGGTCAAGACGTATTCCGTCAAGCTGCGCAACGCCGAGATCTTCGATCGCATCGTCGCCCGGGGCAACCTGGCCAGGGAGAGCCTCCAGAAGCACAGGGGCTTGTACCGGAGCTACTCCTGCCCCAACCTCAACCAGGCGCCGCCCCAGAGGGGCCTGTGGGACCTGTGCACCGGGGAGGAGGTGGAGAAGCTGGACGTGCCCCTCATGCTCATCCTGGTGCTGTTCTTCGCCTACCTCCTCTTCGGCGGGCTGGTGCTCCCCCGCTGGGAGGAGGAGATCAACATCTTCGACGCCTTCTACTTCTGCTTCGTCACGCTCACCACCATCGGCTTCGGCGACATCGTGCCCCAGCATCCCAAGTTCTTCATGCTCACCTTCCTCTTCATCATCGCTGGCATGGCCATCCTCTCCATGGCCTTCAAGCTGGGCCAGTCCCGCTTCGTCAGCTTCTACCGCCTCTGCATCCGCGGCCTCAGCGGGGGCACGGTGCAGAAGTACAAGTAGCCGGAGGGTCAGCCGAGGGCCCCTAGAGGCCCCTAGAGGCCCTGCAGACAGGAGGCCGTCAGCCTCTCTCTCGGTGGCGCTCCCATGACAACGGAGATGCCCCGGAACTCACTTTCCCCCCCCACTGACAGAAACTTGCTGAGCCGAGCCTAGATCAGCTACACTGGGGCATTGGCTGGGTTTGCGTGCACTATAACGCCTGGCCTCTTGCATTTAACGCACATTTGAATGGATGGGAGATGCACACTGCTGTAAAAAAAAAAAAAGTCTATGTAGTGTTATTGCTAGTGCTAATATATGTGCTGCAGTTACAACCAGTGTTCTCTGTAATAAATTTAAAATAGCATGGGTAGCAATGGCTAAAGACATAACCCACAAATTGTTAAGAAGGATAAAAAATGAACATTGAGAAGTTTTTTACATGGATGACTTGAGCATGTGTATAATCATTTTGTTGGCTCAACTGATAGCTACACTTAATGGAACATTTGAAAAGCTCCAGCTTAATTTCCACCTTCCTGAGATCACTGTAGCCGTCTAAACCACACAGTTCCCCAACCCTTCCCACTCCTGAGAGTTCCTGTAGTACACAGTTCCCTACCCCCTCCCACTCCTGAGCGTTCCTGAGGTTTATGTTCTGCTTGACCTCGTAATAATCTGATAACATCCATCACTTTATGTGAATGAAACCAGATGAGTAGGTGCTCCCGGCATTCAGGAAACAGTTTATTCTTTTTGCGATTATTTATACGCAGATGACAGCATCCAGACCAGCCTGCGATTTATACGGCTCTGGCTTATACGGTCAGACATTTATGGACATCATTCCACTTGTGCGAGGGGCAAACTCCCACCACAGACTCATACCTAAAACCGTACAGTCTGTGTATTACCCAGAAATCACAGCTTCACGTTACCACGACAAACAGAATTTACCAGGCTGCGGAACTCCAACAGAGTCAGAGCCAGCCTGCTGTTCGATTCGCAGATTACCCACTGCATGCTAGCATTCGCGAGTGAAGTTTAATGGTCTCTCAGTAATTTAAAACTGTGACCGCTTGCATTTGCATTAGCATTAGCAGATTTGAGTACACACACACACACACACACACACACACACACACACACACACACACACACACACACACACACACACACACACACACACACACACACACACACACACACACACACACACACACACACACACACACACACCTTTTTTTCACATCAGGGTCATTAATTGCCAGTGTTTTACCTGACCAGTCGAGTTATTTGGATTCTGAGTTCGGAGCACTGTTTGTTTACAGGTAAGCCATTTCATTTGCAGTTTGATTGGTATCACAATATGCCATATATCACGATACAGAAATGAAATGTTTTAATTTAAGCGGTCCGAAAAGAGCCAGTATCGCTGGGAGGCGCATCACTAGGGACAGGGTGGGCCTAGGGCAGCCTCTGATTCAGGGGGTACCTGCAGCGCACCAGTGCCAACTCCAGCTCAACCCAGCGCAGGCTCTTAGAACGCACTTAAAATGGTGGGCACGTTTTCTTGTCTGCAGCCTCCCAAACTGACAGAGGACATGGGGAAAAAAAGTAATGGGACAGTAATATGACTGGGCCTTTAAAACTGGCCAAGAGAGTTAAACATAGGGGAGAAAATGTTGTTAAGCTAAAGAACTATTCTTCCATTATTTTCCAGTACAGCATTTTTCAGATGTTTGACTTGTGTTTAGTTTTGGGACTTTCCGTTACTGCTTCTACACAGGTTGCTACACAATTCTACATGCATTGTATATTACTGCACGGATGCACAGCCCTGCCATCCTATATAGCCAATGCGTTGTTTTTCACTCGGTTGACATACAGGGAATGCAAAAACTTGCCCACATTTTCTTGATTTATTTACACAAAAGCACGTGTCCAGTCCCATCAATATCAAGTCTGAGTTAGGTTGCAACATCATGTTACGCTCCATATTTGGGGTCATTGAGTTCAGTTCGGTCAATTAGGAAATTGCTTTAATGTGCTGGAAAATGCCTGCAATGTTCCATGTACATTTTTTCAGTTCATGAAATTAATCTTAATCGTTTCTACGTTGACTGAAGTGGAGTTCACCCCAACCTTACGACTCAGTATCTTGACGGCTGACCTAGCCACACTGTGATTTTAACCCGCCTGAAATAAATGAGATCTGTTGGCAGTTGAATTAATCGCTACATGCAGTCACTTTTTTCTTGCATTTAAATTCACGAGATAAAGACACACATCTACTTCCTCCAAATTGAGAACGAGAAGGAAAGTAATAAAAATGTATATTTGATGTAAGGTTAGGCGTGTCACAGGGTTCAACTCAGTTCCATTTCCAACGCAGCCAATTCACAAAAAGGACTGAATTTAAAGTGAACTGAAAAACACAATAATGTTCTATGACGATTCTTCGATCGAAGAATTGAATTTCGATTCATTTTGTGAACTGGCTGAATTGAAAGTGGAGTGGACCCCAAACCTGGTGTGTCATTTCTGACCCCTTAGAGCTGGTGGTCCAGCCCCCCAGGTCGATCGGCTCACATTGTTCAGTACTGAATTTAACACACAGTTCATTACCTACAAATCCCTTAAAGAGCGTGGATGTTCAGTGTCCAAATAACGAAATACCTGTTAAGCTCATGTCACCGTTATGTTCAATATTTACAAAAGTTTTATCCAGACCCAACCCAGGCACTTGTAGGATCAATATCCAGCCAAATTGCCATCCTCACTGTGCACCTGATGCCCATTTCCCTTAATAAAATGGCCTGGATGTAATGCATTGTATGTGATCAGAGTCGATCTGCTATTATTAGACCTGTGAAAGTGTGTCAGCTTCCCTAAGCGTTCATGCTGTTTTTTCTGTCTGTCTAATTGTCTCTCTCGCTGTTGCAATGGCATTAAATTCTCATCGACTCATTACTGTAGAGGCTGAATAATTTATGTAGGTGGTGACGTAACGCGTGGGTGTTCATCCTTCAGCGCATACAGTACACACGCTCATCGAGACCACAAGCTCCAGGCATGTTTTCGGGCGTTGTAAAGTGACCAGTGTCGTTCTATGAGAACACAGAACATAAAGAAACGGTTTCCTTGGACAAGATGAAGGCTTATCAAGTTTACCTTGTAACTGGGTATTTCACTTGACTTAAAAGTCCATTTAACATGCCCAGCTAGGCACGATAGACAAGTGTGAGGAAAGCAGCTAAATATTTAGAGACGACAGACCTGCTTGCAGGTGTCCTGGGGGCGTGGCATGTTGGCAGGTCGGGCACGCTCAGTCCTGACTGACAGCCCAGGAATGCAGGTGCACTGTGACGTGATTGGATGGATGGAGGCCTGCATGGAGAAAGAAGAGGAGAAAGGAGGGAGGATGAAGGACACGAGGAGGTACTGTTGAGTTCAGCAGTAGGACGTGTGTGTGAATGACAAGAGAACAGATAAAGGATATGCTCCCATTGGAGAAAAAAAAGAAGCTTGGTTTACTTACTTAGTCAAATTTTTTTTGTTTTATTTTCACTCAGATTTGAATGCTCGGTCATATTTGTATGTGCTTCTGATAGCTGCACCATCCTCTGTCAGTTGAGTGGAGCACAGAGCAGCACACGTCTTCCCAAAAAACACACACAGCTGGCACCCTGCGCACGAGAGAACCCACCTTCCCAGGACAAGGCTAAAGCCTCTTAGGGGTCATCCCGTGGGAAAGGCAGTGCCAGCCTGGCACAGTCAGTAACTGTTTCAAGAATTTGGGGCATAGGACTACACAAAAGGCTACCGATCAATCTTGATGCACCACTCAGCAGCCGAAATACCAGGTTCATTAAAGAGAACCATGTACAAAAATTAAACAAGACACAGAATGCATGCAAAAGAACCACACAAACCTCCATGTCTGGTTAAGGACAACATATTCAGCGTTACTTTCAACGCAGTACGAGTAACAACGTCTTCCGTTGTAACACATAAATTGTATATTTGTAGCATAGAAGTAGTACCTTTGACACAAAATGTGTTGAAAGTAACACAAAACTAATAACACAAAAAGTGTGTTGGATATTAGCACATCCTTTTTGAAAGTTCCGTCACTTAGATGTCCATGCAGAATGACACACACACTTTGGACACAAAATAGGAAACCCAAACTTAATTCACTGGAGTTATGTGATAAATGTTATTTATGTAAGTGTGCTTCAAAAACATTAACTATCAGAGTAGTCAAGTCCAAAGAATTTTCCCTGACAGGGAGTGATATTTCGGTAGTATCTTAAAAGCTTTTTAAAAAGCCATAAAAAGATAATTGAACCACATTGCATCAAGCCCTACACCTGCAGGATTTATAACAACCCACTAGATGGCGCCAGGCAACCCGCAAGACACGATAAACACAGCGACGCACATTACGTGAATGACCACCAGGTGGAGCCCTGAGCACTGAAACGCTACAGAGTTTTTCGTATATGGTTGTTATAGTACAGTACTAAAATGAAGTGTAGGTTAGGACAGTGTGCTTAATGCAGAAGTGACAAGTGCTAAAAAAAAAAAAAAAAACTTGTTTTCTTTCACCTGAATCTTTCTGAATTTTGCAGTGATGCAGAACCTGTATGCAATATATGGGAGATGACCTGGCATCAATAGTACAACGTATCATGGTTTTAATTAGTTTTCACCCCACGCTGAAAAAATAAACATGTACCTATTGGTGCGCATGCACCAAATCCTCCTTTGTGGAATACACTTATAAATATCTCCCAGTAGTCAACAGTGTTGACTCACTTTTGTACTTGACTGTTTGAACACTAGGTCTACAGCACTTAAACTCAATTATGAATGAATTTCAAATATATCACAGCATAAAAAGTTGTTTTTGCCACCAACGTACCAGTTGTCCAAAAAAAAAAAAGAAATCCCTCACCCCATTATATTTTTAAATATGTGTGTGTGCAAGCACTGCTAGGCAGACCAGTGGTGGGGTGGGGCGCTCCTGCTTGTGGTCACTAGAATCGATGGTTCAGGGTTGGATTTGATCAACACTTCCAGTAACGGTCAAGCGGCACTACGAATTTAAGTTGTGGACCATTTTCTATGACTCCCACATCTGGTAAAGTGGCCATCTCAATCATTTTGCACTGCGTAGTGGATGCAATGTGAACTGTATAGTGAATACAATGAGGCTTGATTTAAAACAATACATTTTTGGAATTCAGGGTTTTAAAGCAGAGGTGCTTGGCACTGCAAAGTTCCAAAACTACTGCTGCTACTTATTATTATTATTATTATTTTGGTATAATAATAGCAACAATCATATTAGTAGTATTACAATTATTTTCACCTTGGTACTACTACATTATAATTTCTATGAGAAACTTTAAGATTATTTTTTCGGATTTCAAAAGAAATCTGCTTTTACATAATATTTGTTTTGTGCCTAATTGCGAATCCACTGATTTGCTTAATATTCGAAAATAACAGACAAAATTTACATCCAGCAGGCAACCGTGCGTGTGCCACATGACTTTACAATCAATTTAGTTGAGATTGTGCATTGATCCCCCTTTCAAATGCAGTTCAGGAAATTGTGTTTTACACGTATTATGATGTCAAACGCCAAACCGGAGGTTTTTGGAGCCGGTCATCTGTAGGAAGCAACTTGTCTCCGTTAATACTCGGCTGCAGCTGAGTTCCGCCGGCGCTGCCGATGATGCTCGTGACTGATAGGGTTTCGTGACGTCAGGGATAAGTCAAGTAACCAAACCTCCCCATGTTCGACGTCCCTTTCTTCACGTTGCAATTGCATAGGGATTTTTCTAATGCGCGCATAAGGTAAGATTTTATGAATGTGTGCATCTTTGAACTTTGTAGTTGCTTTTCTTAATGTTCAGGCACAGCTTCTGACATTTTCCTTGTCAAGATGCAGATTTCATTGCTGGGTGCAAACCCTAGGACCCTGAATATATTTCTGAAAGGGGGGTCAATTCTTAAAGCTAATCTTACTTTTTTTAAATATGTAACGCAGTAAAATATAATACAAAGTTTCTTGCTATAGGCTACCTGACTTGATGCGTTCTTCACCCTGTAGCCTTGGTCTGCAGCTAACGAGTTCCCTTTCATTCCAGGGCGAATCTCTCTCCTCTTCGGGCTGTAAAATGGGAGGACTAGACAGGCTACGAGATTTTAGTTTACTGAGATGGTTAAGAGAAGAAAGACAATCCAGGAAGTTGATTCTGCTGATCGTTTTCATCGCTTTGCTGTTGGATAACATGCTGCTCACCGTAGTCGGTAGGTACCGATCGGCAAACCGCCGGAATATGCACGTGCACCTGTTACATATTCAACTGTACTGTTCTGTGTTCCTTACCTTTGCATCAACGTAACTTTCGAATTATTAAAAAAAAAAAAAAAAACATAACGGCCATAAAAGTGGAAAATACGCATGTAAAAGTTTTATTTTTTAATTTTCTCATACATTCTCAGAGTTTACCATAATGTAAAATCTTGGCTGACTGCAAACTTTTCACAACACCAGATGCAACTGAGGGTTAAAACTAGCGACACTATACTACTTAATTTGTACGGTGTCTGAAGAAATTATAACTTCGCGTTAAAATAATTCGTAATTTTTAACCTGAGGGGGTTGCGTGTGTGTGTGTGAGAGAGAGGGGGGAAGATGCAGCAGCAAACGTTGCCTTTACTCGTGGTGTTTCTATTTAATTTAAGAATCCCTGCTAGTCTTATCGCAAAGTCAGACTACATTTACGTACATTGGCAAAAAAAATACTTCAGAAGTTTATTATGCTGTAATAACGAATGTATTAATTCTAGAACTGAATGCGCGACATAAATCATTTATAGTCGTTACACTGTAGACTACCGGCTCCCTTAAAACCAATTCAGCTCAACACAAAGTAGATATCTTAACGTAATTTCAAATAATAAAAGTAATATTACGTCTTCAGTAATGCCCCTTCAGTGTCAAATGTGGCATGCAAGTAAGCTGTGCGTTAAGATGTCTAAAAGCATTTTTAAAAGAAAATCTAGTTAAACCTTTTCTGCATGTTCACAATTAATGCTATTGTAACATGCAAGCGAACAGTATCTGGTGTTAAATCGAGAATCTGTCAAATGAATTAGGTATGACCTGAAATAATCGATTTCGTTTTATTACAGACATATTGTGCATGGTCTGTTTGCTGAATTGCATGTCAATAGCCCATTTATCTGATACCGATGAATAAAAACTATCTATTATTATTTTCTGTATGAACAGAAAGGTATATTTTCATGAGCTGATTAGGCTACTCAACTTTGCACGAGGCATCAACGGCACTTAATTTTACTAGAAAAGGGAAATACGGACACAAATTTCAGGTTAAAGAAAGCTTATTGATCTTTTCTGAAGAGCCGCGTTTCACCACCTGCCAAGGATTTGAAGGATATTGGATTTCCTATTCCTGTATATCTGCCTCGCTGCGTTCCTTCTGGGGGTTTTGTCCCAATTCATTTGCGTTTTGAATGAACCACCACCACGATTTTTCTCTGCAAGCGTCGGGGTCCGCTGCCCTCGATAAGTCTCACTTTATGTCAGATTAATCGTGACAGTGACGCGTGCCAATCCGATGGCCTTTGGCGCCGCAATAAGTGGCAATGATTGCGCTCTGAATGAGACGGAGGTGTCGTCTGTTGTGTACTGGATTAAAGCCCGTGTCAGGCAGAAATTAGGCAGAAAAATGGGCCGGCCCACCTAGAGTGATTCAAGCACTAACACACTTTTTTTTTAAGACCGAGGCACTCAGACTATGTCCAACAGAGGTTGGGTTCTTGGCATGCATACAGTTTGTTTTTCCGTCACAACTTGCCGACATATGTTTAGCCTGACGATGTAACATGGTTGTTTGACTGTGTAAAGTATATGGATTTGATCTCTGCATATAGGGCAACTACTATAGAATCCTAGCCGACTTCAAGCATT
Organism: Anguilla anguilla; assembly: GCF_013347855.1. Lineage (NCBI taxonomy): Eukaryota > Metazoa > Chordata > Actinopteri > Anguilliformes > Anguillidae > Anguilla > Anguilla anguilla. The sequence continues at coordinate 4,436,050 of NC_049218.1, forward strand.
ATGTAGTAGTTACAGCATATGTTGTTGAAATGTAAACAAATGTTTATATTACTGGCATTAAATATTAACATTTTCACTTTCAATTGTGTGTACTAAAAAAGGTAAAACGTTCATGAACTCACATTCAGGGAATTACCGCAAGAATTTGTGCTGTTGCTTTGATAATCCAGGTGCTGGATTTATACAGCACAGGGATTTATTCAGGACAACCTGTTTGCAGGGACTCCTGGGTGGAACACACACATCGAGCCCAAGTCTTAGCCACAGTTTCTAGCGTAATGTTCTAGTGTTGTAGTCCAGGGGAATGACTGTAGACACAAACCCGTGCTTTGACACGTTTTTGGTGTGGACTGCTTTTGCTGCTCATCTAGGTGTGCTGTTTGTCTCTTATGGGTGGAGTTACCACGTTCGATCTGATAAAACGATTACAAAGCATTTATCTCCATTACAAAACACTGCTCGTTTGATGTGTGGTGCGTATATACAAATTTTGTACTGTGTATTCAGATTGTTTTTTTTGTTTTTTTAAGCATGGAAATAGCAGTCAAAAACTCAATGGGAAAATAAAGTATCACTTGATGAGAATGCCCATTTTCCAGTGTTAAATGTTGCGAACTGATCTGAATGAAAAATTCTTTCAAAAAAATGTTCTTGTTCTATTTTTAACCAAATGTTCAACAGTGTAAGAAACAGTCCACATAAGCACACAAAATTGAAGCACTTGTGTGTTAACATTCTAGTATTAACCTGTGGTTAAAAACTTTTTTATTTTATTAAAACTATATGGTTACAAGCCCAGAGAAAATACCTGGCCTTAAGTCTGGATAAAAGTTTCGCAAGTGTGCATAAAGTGTAATCCCCGTTCCATTTCACAGATGTGGTACGATTGCCTATAATAAAATGTGTTGGCATAGCACCTATGCCAATATTTGCAGAAAGTCTTAGCACGCTGTCGGGAGGCTTATCTTGTAGCATCCATCCCACATGCTACACAGTCTACAAATGGACACAGCCAAGTGACACAGGAACAAATATAATTTTGGGCAATCAAAGTTTGGCAAAAAAAAAAAAACTAGGGTTGAAAAATAATGGTAATAATAGCCAATCAACGGAATACTCAGTAAAAATGTAATAGTAACACATGAATATTTGTAAAGGCACTGTCAAATTGGTTCCATGACCAGTGTGAATGTGTAGCCCCCATTGCTGTGCTTTCCATGACATTACAGGCATTTAGCAGACGCTCTTATCCAGAGCGACTTACATTGCACCCAATTATACAGCGGGATATATACTGGAGCAATGCAGGTTAAGCACCTTGCTCAAGGGTACAACGGCAGTGTCCTACCAGGGAATCGAACCTGCGACCTTTCGGTTACAAGACCAACCCCTTAGCCATTACACTGCACTGCCGCCCCCCTACGCTGCTTTTTCTCCACTAATTTGTGACTCTGACCTCTTCACCAGTGCCCATCATTCCAAGTTACCTATACACGGCCGACAACCAGGAGGCCACGGCTCCGAACTACACCGTCTCTCCGCAGACGCCGTCCGGAACGTTCCAGACCATCGTGTCGCTCTACGACAACTCCACGAGGGTGACCTCCGGCGGCGCCGCCGCGTTCACCACGGCGATGCCGCCGTTGCCCACCTCTCCCGCCGCGCCCACGAACGGCACCGCGCACGACTCGGACTGCCACGAAGGGGACAAAAAACTCCTGAACGAAAATGTGAAAGTGGGGCTGCTGTTCGCGTCCAAAGCCACCGTGCAGCTGATAACGAACCCCTTCATCGGGCCCCTTACCAACAGGTGGGTGGCGAACTCCTTTTGACCTCAGCGGGTGTGGGCCTTGAGTTTTCGTGACCTCACTGTACGAGGTCAAATGTGGGATGACTTGCAAAGCGATTTGCCGCGTCTTTCGGAAAAAAAATATTCACACTTAATTGTTTTTTTTGTTTTTTTTTTTTACTTTGTCAGCATGTGTGCCCAGCACCGACAACTATATAGCGACCTGTTGTCAGTGAGATACGCCTCGTTTGTGATTGGTGCAGTACGGTCCGGTCTGTAGGGTGTAAATCAGTCGTTGTTGGCGAGGACTGTATGTGCTACAGCTGGGCTGCTAGGGCTACACTAGAAAAGAGCTAAAAGGATAAACAGGGTGCCTGTTCAAAGCTAGCTAGCGATGATCCGTTCCATGTCAAGAACATTAACAGGAAGAGAGCAGCTGTTTGCTGACATGCAGGTGGTTTCAAACCACCCAGCTCAACTGAAACTGCACACGCATTACTAAGACAGATGTTTTGTATGTATAAAGGTACCTTTGTTCTTGTTAAATTATCGTTACATACCACTGGTTTTGACTGCCCTTTGGAAGCTTGATGCTGGCTCTGATTTTAGATGGACAAAGCACACAGTTACAGAGGGGGGGTGTATTTACAGTTTTTTTTTTTAAATCAATAGAAAGTGTGATAACAAAAATAAACAGTGTGATTGTATGTGATCAATGTATTATTTTGATACTAAATAAAATTAGTTTTAAAAAAATAAACAGTGTTTTGTATAATGAGGAGTTTGAAACAGAGCAATTGTTTCTGCTGCATCCAGGTTCATACCGCTTGGTTGACCTAATCTCTATCTAACTCAGGTTTGTGTCTCTGAAGATCTACCCTTAAAAAAACCCTTCAGACAGACAGGAAACTAGACAGCACTGAATTGTAAATTCATAACCTGAAGTGCTTGTCAGATAAGATCAAAAAATGCAGTGGTCAGTAAACAGTATTGGATATGAGATCAGATTAATACCAGGGCAGTCCATGTACAGTCTGTACCAATCGAGTCAACGGTAGAGGCTTTGGAAGGTTTCCAGAAGCGTTCTATGAAGTCTGCTGTGGTAGACTCACCAGCTATAAAGACCAGACCTCTGCTATGTGATAGAGGCTACACCTTTGCTACATCACAGAATAAACAGACTCGAGGATGACCCTGAATCTAATTTCTACTGCGTTCTATGAAACGCCACAAAGAAACAAGTATTGATTGGAAAGCTGCATCTGTGAACTTGTCTAGTGAATGAAGTCTATAAATCCTTCTGACTGCATGAGGTCACATGCACTAGAAAACTGTGCTGTGTTTTAAATGAAGGGGAACTAAACAAATGTTTTTATATACATTTAAACTGCTCATTAGCCAGAATGAGCAACAGGCCTTCATTCCTTCACACATTGATAAGGGTTTCATAAATTTGACTTTGGCAAAGGACGTTCAAGCGTACTTTTTGTTTGCACAGGTTTTAACTGTGTAATATACATAACACTCATACAATGTTTGTGTACACTTTGGGCACCTCGCCAACTGTGATGTGACAACTCACAAGTTCATTACAACTACCTACACCCAACAAGGCCGGTATTTACACTGCGGTTGTCTAATAAATGTATGCAACAAAGCACGCTCCATATTTGTTTGACACTGAAAGTTACTTTTTGAAGGACTCGGACGTTATTTGTGGTAGCCTTAACTATCAACGTGTCCAACAGATAGGCTACAATTATCTCGTGTTAGCCAGACACTCTCCTATACCTCTACTAAACCCTGTCAGATTGCTGCTACTGGTCTCGTCGTTTATTAGCTCAGCTGGCTATCTAACTAGCCATTTCAAAAAGCTGACAGCCAATGAACGGTTGAATTTAAGACATGATATTTTCAAATGAAACGTTTCAACACGTTAGCTACACGTAGCTTTCGCTGAATTGCTAGCCATTTAGTAACGTTAGATTTAGCTGGCTAATGTAATGAACCGGCTTGCTTGCAAACATGATTCGTTTGGTTGGTTGCCTACCAAACTATTGAGATATCTACGTCGAATTCAATTAATTGAACGTAAAAATAAGTCACAGGCAACAAAACGGTTGGTTACCCATACCCATTTAAAATCACCTGCTTTGGGTCGTCAATGCCAAGGCAGTGTGTTGTTGTCGCTTCGCAGAAGCTGCAAAACTCTAATTCAAACGTTAGCGGCTGTTAATGTCCACGCTTTTTCCGTAGCCTCAGCCAAGCCATAAGCTCCGTGTGGTCCAGCTACAGAACTGTATCTGTGGGACACTCCAGTTTCGCACGTTTTTTAGATAGTTAACAGGCACCCGCCAAACAAATCAATTCGCGTTCAACCCCGCATACTATTATAAGGGAAAATGCACTTCCGGCTGCAATGCATTGTTGTATTAAATGTTGTATTAAATAACGTTATTGTTATTGTCATCCTGATTTCTCGAAGACACACAGAAGGCTTAGTTGTAGGCCTACAGGGTTTCTTTCCTCAAGATCCTGTAGTTATTTAATAAGTCTTTATGAATGGTGTTTATCTGTAAATGATCTCTCTGTTGTGTTGGGGAATTGTATGCCAAATTGTGTGCTTGGTGGGAATCGTATGCAAGAAGATTGTAGGATGGCAGAATTTTTAGATGGTCCCATATTGAACATAAATAACGACATAAATTGAATGAAATGTGTTTAATTCTGTCTTTCACTAATCAATAACACAATTTGTCACATTGTTTCTCTTAGAGGCACATAAATTCGGTCCCCCCCCCCCCCCCCCCCCCTACTGTATCATCTTCTAACGTTCTTTTAACTTTAATTTTTCATCTTTCATAAATGGAAGTCCCAGAACAACATGATACACACAGACGGGCAGACCAAGCAGCAGAGTGTATGATGTGCTCCAATTTAACATAATACAGCTTTCAAAGATTCTCTGGCCAAGCATTTTACTGCTTCAAACGGGTCATCTCAAAAATCAGTAATTGAAGCGAATATTGGAATTCCATTATCTTTTGTGAGTCACCTTGCTCCTGAGAAAGCAAAGGCGAAGGAATTGATGCATGTCCAGCATCTGGAACAGACTGTCATCTCTCTGAAGTAACGCTTTGTCTGCCAGTGGCGTTGGATAGCCTATATTTTTCTCCTTTCATCCTGCTTGTTATTTGTTAGCATTTGTTCATTTTTGTTTTCTGTCTATGTACTATTGTTCTCATCTGCAGCGTTTTTCAGAATTGTGACCATACAGCATTCTGATGTTACAAATTTGCCAATCATCGTGATAGATCTGAGGTTTCCCGTGTGTGTCACATGACCAGACTTGTTTCTGGTGCTACAAATGTGTAAAACAACAGGTTAGAAAAGCAGGTCATTGTTTTCGTTCGCTACCTTGGTCTTAGTCCCTTCTAGAATGTCAGTTGTTTAATTGCAGTTATATCAACGAGGCATACCTCAGACAAATTGATTATGTGTCTTTGCAGAATAGGATACCAGATTCCAATGTTTGCTGGCTTCTGCATCATGTTTCTTTCCACCCTGAGTAAGTATCACTCTACCCAGTGGGATCATACGTTGGTGGGATCAAATTTATGGAATATATATATTTTTGCTGATGTTGAGTACTTAACCTGCTTCAGTATAAACGGATGATGTGAGTTGCCAGCCAAATGTACCTGATAAATAAGTGAATAATATAAAAGATAAATCATGTAATAATTCAGCAATACCCAGTAATACTCATTGAGATTGTTGTGCAAGATTGCTAGTTTCTTTTCATGATTAGGGTATTCTCTTTGTCTTCATCTATGGTCATTATCAAGTGTTCGCTTTCTCAAAGAGCTACAGCCTGCTGTTTCTGGCTCGATCTCTTCAGGGCGTTGGGTCCTCCTGTTCCTCTGTTGCTGGTAAAGTCTTTGTCATTATTTTTCAATACAAGCTTTTTTTTAAATTTTTTTTTTTTTCAAGGCATTTCTATGCTCACATTATTTAGTAACCCAGTTCACAGTCTTCTCCTGTAGCAATACTCTTGGACCCCTGTTAGTTTTTGGGGTCCCACTGCTCCAGAATAAGGTCTCGATGAGCAGGAGGAGGAATTGCGTTTTTGTCGTACCTTTCATGTCGAGCGCTTACGGCGAAGGGTCGGGGAAAGTGGTGATTCACCTCAGCTGCCCCTGAGGTGTCGAATCCAGCTGGGTGAAGCACAGAGGCCATTTTGTACCTGAATGCAAAGCCTGTTGTCTGTTATCCCAGCTAGTATTGATAGTGCCAGTGTTATTCTGGAACTAGAGGACAAGTTGCATGATAATTGTAAAAGCTTGACTGCCCACAATTTTTTTTTTTTTTTTTTTAAAGGAACTAGGAAACAGTACAGACTTCTAAAAGACCGAGTCTGGCATTTAGTAGAATTAATCGAATGCACTCTTCCTTTTTTTCACATTTGAGGGATGGGAATGCTGGCCAGTGTCTACACGGATGACGAGGAGAGAGGGAACGCCATTGGGATAGCACTGGGAGGAATGGCAATGGGGGTGCTGGGTCTGTATACAGTACAGTACATTACAGGCATTTAGCATATGCTCTCATTCAGAGCGACTTACACAACTTTTACGTAGCATTTTACATTGCATCCATTTATACAGCTGGATATATACTGAAGCAATGCAGGTTAGATACCTTGCTGAAGGGTATAATGTCAGTGTCCTACCTGGGAGTCAAACCTGTGACCTTTGGGTTACAAGACTCGTTCCTTGTTTTCAGACAACTAATGCTTTCATTTTCTGCAAGCTACTGTGGTAAATATTTCCCTTTGAAAGAGGTCACATTTAAATTGATTTATTGATAGACCTCCAGCTCTGAAATTAGACAAAGGCAAGAAATCAGACAAAGAACTCAGACAAAGAAAACTGTAATGAGCCAAACTTTCACTGTGTTAAAATCTGTTTAAGAAGAAATCATGGGAAAAGATATGTTCAACAACCTTCATTAGTCAGCAGATTATTAATCAAAAGATGGTTGGAACAAAATACAGCAGTGCTAACCAACTCTGTTCCTGGAGATCTACCATCCTATAGGTTTTCATTCCAACCCTAACAAAGCACACCTCATTCAACAGCTAGATGTCTTGTTGAGCCACTAATTAGTAGAGCCAGGTGACCCAATTTAGGGGTTGAAATGAAAACCCAAAGGATGGTGGATCTCCAGGAACAGGGTTGGTTGCCACTGAAATAGAGCACACACAGGGGTCCTCGAGGATTGAATTTGGGAAAATCCCCGCTCCAGACCCTGCAGCGACAGGCAGGATAGGATCTCAGGATGCAAGCCCACACTGACCGTCTCCCTGCGCTCCTCCACAGTCGGACCCCCTTTCGGAAGTGTGATGTATGAGTTTGTGGGGAAGACGGCTCCGTTCCTCATCTTAGCGGTGCTGGCTCTGTTAGATGGAGGTGAGCACTGTGCATCGAAGCAAGATACTCCATTTTGTTTTTGTTTTTGATTATTATGTCATTAATTTATTCTTCTCTTTCTTTCCACAGCCCTCCAGCTGTTTATTCTCCAGCCCTCAAAAGTGGAACCGGAGGTGAATTTCGCCGTCATTGCAATCAAAACTGCAAAACCCAAAATCACGCACGCCTAAAAATGGACAGAGCTGTTTAACTGTGTTCACAGCTCTCGTTGACCTGATTACAATATTACAATAATGACCAATTTTCAGATTTTCCGATACTGGGATTTCCATTTTTTCTAGATGAAAAGCTGGAAAGTGTGGTGTGCTTGTACCATTCTTTGCGATACAGACATGTTTTGGCCTGATAGCAAATCTAAGCAGGTGTGGTACATGCAATGCATGGAAGGATGGGCTACAGTACATGGTGCATGCTGGGAAAACGTTTCAGGGCATAATTATTTGATTCATTATCACAGACAGAAAGCTGGCCACACTGCATGACTACCTGTCCATTCCTTACACACTCTGCATAGACATTTAACAACATTTTATTATCTTTTATTGCTGATAATGTAATAAAATAAGTAATAAAATAATACTGGAGTATTATTATGAACCTGAATAAATAAAACACATTTCATTGTAAACCTGTTCAACTCATGACAGACTAACATAAAATAAATATGTATATGCATACAGTATTCTTGTTTCACATAATATAGGTCGCTCACCTCCTTTTTGTTTATCACTTTTTTTACCTCATGAATTGGCTCCAGGGTGGAGTTCCTCAGACAGTGATCTCACGTTTGCATGTATTCTGTGGTGAATACATCAACCAAACCTGTCTTCAGCTCCTGCAGTGTCTAAGAATGAGACCTTTACATTGAACAGTTATTGTTCCGTTTTGTTTTTCTGTGGTTATTTGATGTCAGTGAAAGCATTACATTACATTATAGGCATTTAGCAGATGATTTTATCCAGAGCGACTTACACATCTATTACATAGCATTTATATTGCATCCATTTATACAACTGGATATATACTGAAGCAATGCAGGTTAAGTATCTTGCTCAAGGGTACAACGACAGTGTCCTTCTCAGGAATCAAACCTGTGAGCTTTAGGTTACAAGACCAGTTCCTTACCCATTATACTACACTGCCGCCAGAAAGCTGGTCAGTTTGTTTTTGGGCTGAAAGTACTCCTTATTGTAAATATACAGCATTTGAGTTCTGGGAGAGGCTTTTCAATGATACATACCCTCAGGGGAAATTTCCCCTTTGCACCCCCCCCCCCCCCCCCCCCCCCCCCCCCCGGTACGTGTACAGCATTAGGCTTTTTAACTTAACCTTTTAAGGTGCAAGAGCACAAACATGTGATTGAAATGTTCTGAGCTGAACATGGAATGTTCTTAACGCTGACGTAACAATCATTACTTGTAATTGAAAGCAACGGGGTTCTAGAACACTGACTTAGAATTCTGGGGGGGAAAAAAAAAACATTCCAAAAATCTAGTCTTCAAAGGCTTAAGCGTTGCATTTGTTTTTCTGGAGAATCGCTTTAAGAGGAGATATAGCACAAATATCCCCCTAGCATACAAACTGGGAGCAAGTTACAATTAACAGGATTCAAGGAATGATGAGAATTTAGCAAAAATAAGCCATGCCTTTCATCCACATGGAAGCTGAACAGGGTATAAATCTGTCTATGGCGACCTATGGGTTTGGTAGCAGCGACATTCTCCGCTCCCGGTTCTTTGAATAAAACGTGCTCGTTTAGCCTGCCGCAGGAAGCTAAGGATTCTGGGCCAGATCTAATCCGACTTTGATCGATGGGACTGATGCCTATCAATTATCACGGAGGGGAAGTGAGAGGACTGAAGCAGGAGACAGGATTTATGGGACTAATCGCATCACGGCGACTCTCCTGCCCATTGTGACTTTTTTCCCATCACACAACAGACATCGATGGAATCAGACGCGGTGGAAAATCGTGTCTGATGCCCACATAGCTGAGATCCCGAACTCTTAAAATGAGCTAAAATGTACACGCGTAAGGTGCTGGAAAAGATTGACGAAACATTGCTCTGGGGAATCGTGCTTTGCCGAAGGTTGACGCTCACTGGTAGGAGGGGGTCCTAAAGATTTTTATAAGAGAAGGTTTTTATACTGTATACAAACAACAGAAAGACAGTTCAGCAGGAAAGCACTAATGCTCTAATTAGTGAGGTGCTGGTAATCTGTGGTCGCTAGGTGATGGTTCACAGCAGGATGACAGTTGAAGGACCTCTTTTTTTAAGAATCTTGTTGAAAGGCAAGGAGACTCCCCCAGAATATGGAGTTAGCGCTATGATTTCCCAGTCGTAACGTTAATGGTACAAGATGGCAGGGTGCTCACAGCCTGTATGAAGCCGCCATCAGTTAAGGCAAATGGCATAAAAAGAAAATATTTGTTTTAAAAATCACGCGGGATGAACCCTAAAACAGCGAGCCTAAGATCTAAAGACAGCAGTGAGTACAGTGCTTTCATCATGGGTGGGAAGTAGCAATCGCAGGCTCATCCTACACAGCAACCAAAAAAGGCATGACCTGACAATATAAGATAAACACAGTGCTGCTGGTTTTGTGCCGGTCAGAGAAGCTAAGTATACACATCTAGACATCTGGAGAAAAAAAAAGGTAGAACAATATTTGTAGAAACTCGAAGGGCTTCTGGCTATATTGCCATATCAGTACATTCCCAGGACCTGTGACATTAAATTCTGCTTTCTGCTTCTTGTGTGACAGAGTCAGAAAGGGACCTCGCTGTTGACACTCATGAAAGATCCTTATATACTCATCGCTGCAGGTAAGAAAATGAAGCAGGGCAGACAGACAGCACTGCTAATGCCTGGAGAACAGAACTGTTACTGTCATAATTGTAAAGATTCAGCATTGAATAAAGAAGGATTAATTCAATTATTTATTTATTCATGAAATTGGCTAAATTAATATAGTGCTCTGTTGGTGGTTGAAAGGAAGAAACATCAACATGTAGTGTGACTGTTGCCAAATGTAGTGAAGAGGTGAATATTATGGGAAGAGCCTGTGCTATTGAAAAGGGCACATTGAACCCATCCCCCCCCCCCCCTTCCCCATGTCAGAACGCATTAAAGCACTGAAAGACACCTGTTTTGTTAATTAGCAAGCCCACAGGCTCAATTATCAGCCTCAGACAAGTGGGGGGATGATATGAGGGGTATTATTTTCCACAAAAAAAGCGACAAAAGTAGAAGAGTTCTGAAGATGGCAGTTAAAGACCAGGCCCACTTACCTCCAATCACCTGTCTTTTCCAGGGTCCATTTGCTTTGCAAACATGGCAATAGCCATGCTGGAGCCCGCCTTGCCAATCTGGATGATGGAGACTATGTGCTCAAGAAAATGGCAGCTAGGTATTTAGAAATTTTCTTGTTTGTTTCTTGTTTTCTCGCCCCCAAATGGCACAGAACAGCATTCACCAGCTTGATATTTTAAAAGTGAAAAAAGACACACACACACACACACACACACACTAAAGTCAGGTCTAGTTAGCCAAATTATAGTACAGATTATTGACATTTTACATCCAATGAAACCTACAGCAACTAAAAGTAACACCTGTGTTACCCAGGCATTTAAATGCTTAACATAAAATTGCAACCCAGTGCAACCCATCAAGCGAGCAGCTGTCAGACTGCACACCAGTATAATGTAAATCGGCACTACAGTGGTCCACTAATAGCAGGACAAATCACTATTTTTCCTTCTTTTAACAGCCAATTCTTATCTCGACTGCCTGACCTTGTCCAACTGTTAGCTGCCCACTGTAGCACTGATTTTTAATAATGGGCCACTTGTGGAGCGCTGTGTGCTCTCTAGCGGTGAGGCTAAGGCCCAAATTCAACAGAACTGCAACGTTTACAGTCCAAAACGGATTTAGAGTCTCTGAAAGAAATTCAACCGACGACAAATTTGGCCAAAAAAATGTTTCACTGCAGAAAACAACAAGAATAAAGGGCTGTATCTAGGTGGAGTCTGGGACAAAATTTCCATCTGAAAATAAGCAAATGAAAAATGTAACACAATATGCCAGTAAATTTACATTTTCGGGGTTGTTTTGACAAAGTTCTCGACGGCGTTCTCGGTTCGGGGGAGTGCAGGCCCAACGCGCCGCCGTTTTTCTCCCTGATGCCCCCCCCTGCCCGCCCCCCCCCAAACAGACGATGAAGACGATGGTCTAAACCGTGAGGGAGGGAGGGCTGCGAGAGAGGCTGATTATGCGGGCGGCGAGGGATCAGAAGCGAGCCGGATATGAGGGTGTCAGCGGCGTCGCGAGAGCGGCGCGGCTTTCGCTCAGAGCCTTCATTACCGCCGCTCGCGGGCGCATAGCAACCCCCGCGATCGGGAACCGATAACGGACGCGCTTATCTCACCCCTCCCCTCCCTCTTCCCTCCCTCGTCAGGCGTCGCCTTTGTGCCCGCCAGCGTCTCCTACCTTATTGGAACCAACATCTTCGGCGTTCTCGCACACAAGATGGGAAGGTAAGGGGGGAAATTACTCTTTTTTTTTCCTTCTTCTTCTTTTTTTTATTTTTTATTTTTTTAATCATGTCCGTTTCCGGCTGTATCAAATGAAATTTCTTTGTTGTTTTCTTCGCCACGTGTGTCCTTATTTGTGAGAAGGAAAAAAAAACAAAAAAAAAACCTGTAATATTTGCTGCAGAGCCACGCACACACACCCAGCTCTGGAGGCACCGTTCTATCGAACCTGCGGATAATTTTGGGTCTGCATCGAGCGAAATTCAGCCCCCCCCCCCCCCCCGAGTTAGAAACAAGTACTTCCCGTACCCTGGGTGCTCACAGTCACAAACAAAAACAAGGCGATTCCCAAGTGGTTCAGTCGGTAAAGGCGCATTCCACAAACGCAGGCTATGTCTCACAGGCTAGAAATGGCGTTAGTACTGCAGTCTGGGCTGTGTCATTAGCCAGAAGTGTGACACTACGGGCTGTCTGTGACTGGGATAGAGTAGAACAGAGTTTACATTACACTACATCACAGGCATTTAGCAGACACTCTTATCCATTGCATCTATTTATACAGCTGTATATACGGTATACTGAAGCAACGCAGGTTAATTACCTTCTTACAACGGCAGTGTCCTAGCGGGGACTCGAACCTACGGCCTTTAGGTTACAAGACCAACTCCTTACCCATTATACTACACTGCCGCCCAGTTTTTTGTGTGTTACGGCTGCCTACATATGCAGCTCCCGGCCAGTCAACAGGCTCCTATCTGTTAACACTCTTCAGTGCTGAGAGATGCACCTCTTCCCAAATCAACGCTCAAAATGGCTCTCCCTTTGTGTGGAAAGTACCCAGTGGTTTGAGAATGAGTGTAAATGGTAAATGGACTGCATTTATATAGCGCTTTTATCCAAAGCGCTTTACAATTGATGCCTCTCATTCGCCAGAGCAGTTAGGGGTTAGGGGTTAGGTGTCTTGCTCAAGGACACTTCGACATGCCCAGGGTGGGGTTTGAACCGGCAACCCTCCGACTGCCAGACAATCGGTCTTACCTCCTGAGCTATGACGCCCCGAGTGTATCAGAGGAGCACATGCTTCAGCTGCAGCTGCAAAACAAAACAAAGTAAATATCATAAAGTAATCTCTGGCAAGCACTTTTTGTTTTTTGGGTCGGATAAGTTCAGGTAGCTCAGGAAATGACGCGAATGTGTAAGAAACAGGAGAAAAACAACACTGAGGACACACATTTGTTACCTAGTGAAGGGTGTAGTATATCATTCTTGGATTGACTAATGGCCCATTGTAATTCTAATCTTATCTTCTTCAAAAACCAAAAGTGACAGATGTCCTGTTTATTTTGTTTAGCAGTGGTCTGTCATTTCCCCACAGTCTTGCATATCTCAAAAAAAAAATACAACCTCCAGATTTGCTGATTTTACATCATTATTTTTTCTCATTTAATAAAACAGCCTGCTGCTCAGAACCCCAAAGCTTGCCTGGAGAAAGAAATCTCCAGCTTTAATCGCATTGAGTTTAGACCACGGTCTCCTCCTCTCCTTTTTCTTTTTCTTTTTTCTCTCCTTCCTTCGGAGTTTATTGTTGTAATAAATCTGCGTGTTGACCCCGGTCTATTTCAGCCCACAGAGTACAAAAACGGGGTTGATTCCTGTCAGCCATTTTGTTGTCTTTGGCAGTCTCTCACAGGGGCTCTTCTTCCCCCCCCCCCCCCCCCCCCCGCCCCCCCCACAGATGGCTGTGCTCCCTGATCGGCATGCTTCTCGTGGGGATAAGCATTCTCTGCGTAAGTGCCGCAAATACACACACACACACACGTCTGTGACGATAAACCTACATTATAGGGACACACACATTGTAAGCACTGCAAATACACACACACACAAACACGTTTGTGACGATAAACCTACATTATAGGGACACACACATGTCTGTGACGGTAAACCTACATTATGGGGACACACACACACACGTCTGTGATGATAAACCTACATTATGGGGACAATATGTTTGCTCTGCGGTGGCCACAGGGCCTAAGGGAGTACTTTAGTTATCTGTGGCTTATAGCTACAGGACGTATATGTTTTATACGAAGCAGAGGCCTCAGTCTCAATCTCGGTAGAACCCAAGCACCTAGAGTATCTCCGTCCGCGGAGCTCTCTGTGCTTCGTGAACAAGCTTTTCAGCAGGAAGCAGATGTTTTCATTTCAAGCCTTATCACCTTTTGTCCTTTGGTCGTAATGAACATTTTTGAAAGGGCTTGAGTTTTCACACAACAACCCGATATACTGTACCAGGCTGGTCAGCGACAGACCTAAAAAAAAAAAAATCTAAAAATTGCATTCTAGCAAGGGTTCAGTTTTTATTTTCTGTGTTACATATAAAATCTCCTGTATGTAAAGCTTTATTAATGTGGTCATTGTGATGGTCATTACTAATAACCAAATCAACATTTAATGAATCCATCTTATGTAAGATTCAGTTATGTCAATCTGATTTTCATTCATTATAGTAAATGCGAAAGATTGTACGCATTCAGTAAAAAATAATTTTCTTCATAGGTTCCCTTTGCAAAAGACATCTACGGACTGATCGTACCGAATTTTGGTGTTGGATTTGCCATCGGTGAGTTAATCTACCATTTCAGCACTCCAGAAAAATATGTTCAAGCTGAAGAAAGGGAATTCAGTGAAGTAATTTATTTAACAGCTACAGAAAGGAAACAGCCTTCCAGTGTACAACCTTTGATTGTCTGTGGCTAAATGTGGGAAAATGTTTTGTCTGGTCTCTTTTAACAGGCATGGTGGATTCGTCTATGATGCCGATAATGGGCTACCTGGTGGATCTGCGACACGTGTCCGTCTACGGAAGCGTGTACGCCATTGCAGACGTGGCTTTCTGTATGGGCTTCGCTTTGGGTGAGTGGTGTACAAACTAGGCTAAATTAGATTCAAATTATTAACATTTGCACATCAGGGACGTAGCCGGAGGGGGAAGGGGTGTGGTTGGGTTGCCCCCCCCCTCCTCCCCCCTACTCCCCCCTACATAGAAATGCACATGGCACATGCTTTCTGGGAAACTGGAGAAGTCCTCATCTGCCCCCTCCCCCCCGTTCCCCCAATGATGTTATTCGTATGCCATGGCCTTCTCAGTTACTTAGATCTGGACCCAGATGCACATTTAAGGTATGACTTAGCATTTTGTTTCTCAGTGTAACAAACAAAAAAATATATATTATTCAAAGGTTACGGGGAAGCCCATATGCAGTACTGGCGACGGCTGGAACTGGAAACATTACATTACATTACAGGCATTTAGCAGACGCTCTTATCCAGAGCGACATACACAACATTTTACATATCATTTTACATTGTATCCATTTATACAGCTGGATATATAACTGAAGCAGAGCAGGTTAAGTACTTTGCTCAAGGGCACAACGGCACTGTCCTAGCAGGGAATCGAACCTGCGACCTTCAGGTTACAAGACCAGTTCCTTACCCATTATACTACACTGCCGATATATTATATACTGATTATATACTGTACTAACTGCCAGCCAAAGGAAAGACCGGACCCTTAGAACGAGGCGGCGGTTTATACTTTCCGTCTCACGTGTGCCGCGTTTCTCCCGCGCCGCGTTCAAAGGGCCGTCGGCGGGCGGGGCCATCGCCAGGAGCATCGGCTTCCCCTGGCTCATGACCATAATCGGGGTGGTGGACATCCTCTTCGCCCCTCTCTGCTTCTTCCTCCGGAGTCCACCGGGCAAGGAGGAGAAAATGGTGAGAAAAACAAACAAATTATCTTTCTTCTAAATTTCTGCGCTAGCAACATTGTAACATTATATCCAGAGTGACGCACAATAAGTGCATACCAAAGATCATTGGAACTACAAAACACAGGTTTCATAAGGTACCATACTCATTTTGTACAGCTATTCATAGCCATGAATGCATTAATTCCAGTTCACACAATGAACATTACTCTGACCTAATCTATGCTAAGTCAAACTAGGAGACAACTCTGCTTTATTCTGGTTTCTCCTAGGGATTTTTTTTTCTTTTTTTTTAAAGAGCTTTTTTTCCCACAGTCCCACAGGCCTCTAGAACATGTGCAACAGAACCATTGATTTGCCTCTCTGGAACTCCCATTTGGCTGTCCTGTGATGGAGTGCTTGTGTCTTGTAGGCACAAGGCTATAGCAGATGGTGCTGTTGAGTCAATGACCCCATTACTGTCTCCAAGGTTACAGTTCCTGAGTCAGTCTGGACAGGATGGGCAACACATAGTTAAATCCTCAATTGTTTAATCAGCTCTGAAGGAGTATGTAATTTTACTCCGATAAGAGATTTGATTCATGGGCTCATATGAACTGGATTCTGAGGAGGAAACGCTGTCATTTCAAGTCAACAGGAGTACTAAATACGCCAGTTCATTGAACAGGATGTCAAATAAACTATAGAGTGGCCTGACAGAAAGAAACCTGCATATGTATTTTGGACCAGGTACAAGGAACGTCAAACATTGAGTGATTGGCATGTGATAACCTGATGGCAGTTCTTATTTAAAACTATACTCTTACAAAGAGCCCTGTGTTTACACATTCTTTGGGGCATGGCGGAAAGCATGCTATTATTTTGTTTATGTCTACACTGAGGCATTGATACTCAAGGAAGTACTGCATTTGGACGAAACCACACAAATTTTCATATGCCAACGGAACAGTGCTCTTAATGTGTGTTCATAAACATGATAGAGATCTTAGAATTAGCTGCATTTTTTCTTATAACCAGAGATGTACAGTACACTTAACGTTAAGAACAACACATTTAATAATGCTGGCCATAAAAACTGCAGGAGCATCTGAATATAATGATGGCTTAATGTTTTTTTTTTTTCGGAACGCTAACGCACTTGCTACGCCGAGCCCTGATTCTGGAGTAATGGAACATCCTGTCTCTTCAGGCTATTCTTATGGACTGCAACTGTCCAGTGAAGACCCGGGCGTACAACACACAGGACACTCAGAACTACCAGATGGATGATGGGATGGAGACTGAAAGCGAGGAGTAGCCACGGGTCATGTACGTCACCTTCCAGAGTATCTATTTTCTTGTAAAAAAAAAAAAAAGGGAGAAAAGTTTAAAAATTGACTCATTTCGGTGTGAATGTTCTGCATCATTTCCACCCCCCCCCCCTGTGTGTTGTGTCACTGTGTCGTACTACCGAAGTAAACCAAAGTTGTTCACGTTGCCCATTCAACACAAGCCGCTAGCCTTACCCCCCCCCCCCCCCCACAGAAGGGAGAGAAACGCAAAAAGCGCAAAAGAGCCCATCGTAGTCAGTCGTCCGTTAGGGGGGACGCTTAAGGTCACCACATTCTGAACCTGCACGAACGAGTTCAAGCTTACAAAGAGAGGGGCAGAGACGTGGAGAAGGTTCCCGTTTGCAGAGGCGTTTTTTTTTTTTAAAAGGTGTCTTAATCAAACGGGAAGCGTTTTGGTTAGGTTTTGGTTAACAAGCACATCGTACGGGTTTAAAAAAGAAAGAAAAAAAAGCCAGTGTTTGGAAAGAGAACAAGCCGCAACCATCTGCATTTTCCCCTTTGATGTTCCTTTTGAAAGGGCCACCTTTTTGATCAGGCACTTTACGCTCATTCGGTGAAAGCACTGAGCACATTCACGCCATCCTGTCAGCTGATTACCATTGGAGCGATACTGTAATCTTTTATGCTTTATGTTTTATTGTCGTACGGTAGAAGCACTGTGGATTTTTATGTTGTTGAAAACAGGTCAATGTATGTAAATGTACTATATATATATATATATACAGGATATCATACAATGCATTTAAATAGTATGTTTGTTGGGGGAAAAAACTTGAGATATATATATATATATTTTTAATTACTGAAGAAGTGGCAAGAATCATGTCACATCTTACCATGAAATAGGCCTTAAAAATTTTCATAATTTCTGGAATCAGGAGAAATTTTTAAGATTAATTTGAACTACATTGGGGTTTTTTGCAATATGATCATATTGCTTTTTGTTGGGGGGGAAATATATCGTTTTAGTAAAGATGAGGATAAGTGGACTGTTTTTGTTAGGCATGGCCCACGGACTGTTCTTGGACTGTTCTTGTGCATGGTGTCCCAGCAGTTTTCCTTAGAGCTTTCAGGTATTGACTGTATTCCCTTGGAGATATGTGTGTTGTTTCTTGAATCTTCTCTGTTTTGTGGCCTAGGAATAAAAACTAATGGATTACCTTAAATCCATTTTCGCCACGGTACAGAATCTTAATTATTTCTTTATGTATGCTCCTGCTAATATTATTTTATTTTGAATGTTATTGTTTATTTATTATTTATTTTTAATTGACCAAAAGCCATTTTGTGGTGTAAAGAAAGTAGCTGAACTACCTATAGTCTATATTGTACGATGTACAATATCATCTACTGTTTACCACTTCCCATTCTCACTTTTTCTGTTGTGTCTTTTACAGTCAGATAATGTCGGTATAACAAAATGTCCCAGACTGGAAATGGTGGACATGTAACCTTAAAACCTGCTTATTTGACTTTAACAAATGTGGTGTTCATTATACAGTGCAACCTGCTTGTAAGAATAGCATCATTCCCACACATTTTTATTCTTACAAGTGTGCTAGTAGAGGCAGAGTGAATTTGTGTCAAGAAAATGTATTTGTAAATTACAGCCATGATTAAATTTATGGTTTGTCAACATAAAATCAGTTGTCAGCGCCCTGCGTTGCCATATTGCATAGTGACACAATCGTCTTACGCACATCAGTCTTTTAGGAATGAGAATTGCTACTGTACAAACCAGAATTCTGATGTTGCTTCTGAACCTGGAAATGTGTTCTGGTCACATGGTTCACTCAACTGAAGAATAAAACGAACTCGTATTTCAACTGCCGTTTTTCTTCTTTTTTTTTTTTTTTTTTTTTTTTTAAGAATTCAAGTTATGCTGCAGCATTGACAGATTATTGTAAATGCATGGCCATAAAGGCAGAAGCTGCCAACTGAATTTTTTTGCACAAATTCGTCCCTCTCTGTGAGATGTTTGGAGAATAATCACTGGGGTCTTTCTAGAGCCCCAGAGACCTTACATTGGTTCATTTTAGACTGTCACACTATTTGAGCAGGCAATGTTTTTCATGAGCAGAAAGAACCTTCCTTTAAGCAACCCTATTGGAGAATAGACACTTATTTATGTGATACTATTTGCCTTTACAACCAGATTATCAGGTATGATTACACCTGGGTCCCAGTGTATTCTTAGAGGGAAGTATGGCAATGATGCAGGTTTTGCTGGTGTGTGTTGTTTTGTAGTTGGACTGAGTATCTTGTGAGATCAGTGGAAACAATGATTAATTGAGCTTCTGAAAACCATGAAAAGCTGTGTCTAAATGAACGTGCAGTGGAGGTTAAGGGAAAACAGTGGTGATGGCTAATAGTTTCATTTAAAATTACTTTGTGATGTAAAAAATGAGATTTACCTTTGGATGTGTAGAGGAGTTCAGAAGTGGATGGTCACCTTAAGATCTGCCACTGCAAGTGATGTCATCATCAAGAGCCTGAATATGTGTGCAGCTAGATCCCTTTGGCTGCAGTTGCATCTCTCATATCTTTACTTGTAATGTTAAGGATGTTACCATGTTTGCCTTTCCAACATCGGTTTTTCCTCTAGCAGATCTCATGATAAAATAAGACTCTTGAAAACTTGTGCCTATCTTTTTCCTGTAGACTATCAAGGCGATATAGTTTCAGCTCATCGGCCATTTGCTTTGATTGGCTCTGACCCCTTCACATTATTACGATGTCACATCCTCTAAATTTCACCCACATTGATTTGCTGCTCATGTCTAGAGGTGGGAAAGCAGGGCGAATAAATGGTTGGCATACACTTTATTACCCATAGACCAGCTGGTTAAGCTGCGTCGATCCCTTTTGAACTCAAATTATGTGCTTCACAGAAAGAGGTGGCAAGACTCTTCTGTGAGGTGTCAAATTGCAGCTCTCTTCACACCAACAAATGCTGGTTGTTGGACCTCACAAGATGGTTTTTACAAAGGGATCCACTTATACATTGCTAATGGTAACAGACCCATGTTTTTTAAAGGATCCCGTTCATTCTATTGAAATACAATGAATCCCCCGCCCCTAGCCTGTCAGCCAGAATGCACAGCCTGCAGTTGTAAAATGGTCGGTCCACCATGGCCACAAACGACTACAGGGACGTATTTGCAGCTGGTTCTCTCATTTGGATGTTTTGTTTCTAGGTAATCACATTATTGGCCATTGTCACTTTCAATATAAATAAATGTCAGTTTAGAAGAAGAGAAAAAAAACCCCCTGAGCCTTATTTCTTGGTGCTACATCAAGAAAAAGGTTGGAGCTGCTTAGGGTGTATCGCTTCATGGGTCAGATTGAAATTTGACATAATTATTAAAATTCTCAGTCAACTCAGTCAACAAGGTGAAACAGAGAAGCAGGAGATATGGAGGCTATTTAGCGGGGGTAACCACCTGGGGACCATGAATGAGTCCAATGGGGTCCTCTGCAAAATTGAAAATCAATTTTTTGCGTATGTTTAAATATTTTAGAAATGACATTTTAAACTTAAGATAAAATAAACCCGGTTTACAAAAAGTCTAATCTACTAAAAATATTCTGGCTGTTGTTATTTAATATTTATATTATACTGAATACAATATCAAATATAAAGCCATAGTATATGATGTCACAATTTTGACATGATAAAAAATAAGCTCACAAAACCAGTCGTGTAGGGCTAGGGCACCCTGTCGGTCTCCTCCACAGACCGTGTTTGGAGATGCTCGCTTAGCCAGGAGCAGAGATAATATTGACTCAGCCCCTGCCACCTCCCCTCCCCCCCCCCCCCCATTCCCCATCCCCCATCCCTGCCGCTCTTTGTCAAGAGCACAGGGAGAGACCTAAGATGAGCAGCCAGGCGAGCAGAGAACCATAAAAACCTGTCTGTGACCATTTAAGCATCGAGACTATCTGTGCAGTCAGGCACCGCTGCCATGCACACACCACACTGCCGTGAAGCTATTGCATGCATTGGTCATGTGACCATACCTTCTGTCTTTGTCTTTTTTTGTTTGGTTTTCCATCTTTCATTGAAAAATCAAGACCCTGACCTGCCCAGTAATATGTCCACACCCAATCCCCCACCCCCCCCATCCCCCCTTCTGGTCCTGACGGGTGTATAATTTGCAAGCTACGGGTTAAGATGTTTGTTTTGATCTCTCAATGACTATATTGCTATTAATTACGTTGTAATATATTGTGGAGATTGTTCATATATTTTAAGTTATATGTTTTGTATCAAAAGAAACAAAGACATAACATACACAAACACATGCGCGCCTTCCTCTGTACACCCCTTGGTTGGTGTTTGTGTATAAACAAATATCAAATATATGCCAACCTGTACAAAACAAAAAAAAAAGAAATCTGTGTATATTTCCCATGAATTAACCAGTGGTTTGGATGTGAAGGTGTAAGGGTATGCTTGTGTACTTAATGTCAGTTTTCACCAGAGAGAACTGCTGTAATAAATGTTGTACACTGCTATGCTGTTATTGTGGATTGCTTAGAGAAAGCTCATCTATTTGCAGACAGACTAAGTCCTGTCTGACAGGGTTTGCAATATGTTACACTTGTGTTGTTACAACGCAAATAAAAGGTGAAAAGGTCAATATTAGGTAGGTGCGTGAAGGTAGGTATCAGCAAAACATCAGGGCTTGATTCCAAGACAGCAACTTAAATTTTAAACAAACATGTTCAGGGCTTGTTGGTGTTATACGCAAGTGGACTGATAGGAGTTGAGATGTGACCGAGAGTTTAGATTACAAAGGATCCACCAAAGTGAGTGATCAAATCTCAGGGCCACAGTCCACTTTGAACTTTTTTGGCCATAAAATGAACATTTAGTCATTTCATATGGAAGCTGACAAGTGTTCCCGTAATCTGTATCACAGATCTTCTATAGTAACCAGACAGTCAGCTCCTGCACCCCGAATATGATCTTTATCCTTCCATCACCTCTTTAAAAGCCGTTATGAAAGATCTGTGCTCACAGAAAGATCTCCGTAGAGACTGCCAGCTCCCCCAACCCCTTTCTCTGTGAATATAGATTAAAAAAAAAAAATTATTATAAACTTCAGGAGATGTTTTAAAACTACGTCCTGAAAGACTACACCCTGCAACACTACTTCCTGTACTTTTTCGGCACGCATTTCTGGGGGGGTCGTTCCTAAAGAGCCGGTTTTACAGGATGCGGATTTGAATAAGGATATTTGAAGGAAGCCTATGGCGGTGCGGGCTGTGTGTTTGGGGCTGGAAATGGGGGGGGGGGGGGGGGCAGAGGGGGGGGGGGCGCTCGACTTCCTTGTTCTGGGCTGGAGCAGGGGCTGGAGAGCGAGCTGCGTGTTTGGGCCTGAAAATGGGATGGGGGGGGCAGAGGGGGGGGGGGGGCGGTCGACTTCCTTGTTCTGGACTGGAACAGGGGCTGGAGAGCAAGCTGCCTGTTTGCAGCTTAAAATGGGGGGGGGGGGTGGGGGGCTCGACTTCCTTGTTCTGGACTGGACTGGAGCAGGGGCCTGGAGAGCGAGCTGCGTGTTTGGGGCTGGAAACGGGGGGGGGGGGGGGGAGGGGGGGCAGGGGGGCGCTCGACTTCCTTTTTCTGGACTGGAGCAGGGGCTGGAGAGCGAGCTGTGTGTTTGGGGCTGGAACCGGGTGGGGGGGGGGTGGTAGGGGGTGGGGGGGGGGGAGCAGGGGCTGGAGAGCGAGCTGCACAGAGCGGAAGTGTTTTACCGAAGGGACCGAATAATGAAGGAGAAGTGACAGGAGACCTCGTCGCGAGGGAACAGGCGCGCTGTAATCATCCCGTCCGTCTCGCCCCGGGGCTCCTGTTATTTGCCAGATGCTCGGGATAATGATCCCACTCCACCAGAGGAGACCTCGCCCGCTACCTAGCAGGGACAGCACAACACGCTCATGTCGAGAAAGATTTTTTTTTTTTTTTTTTTTTTTGCGTGTTTTGAAAAAATAAATAAATAAATTACCGAATTACGCTTCGACAAAAGAGGGCAATTGCAGTCCACCAATTCCCACAGAGAACATTCTTCTGGAATCAAGACGCACTGCAGCCAGATTTAATTGAGCAGTGAGTCATGGCTGCAGCGAGACCGCAAATCCAACCAGCGCAGATTTCAAAAGCGCGGAGGCCAAGTCCAACCCTTGAAAAACTGTGTTTACATTGCATTTATTTCACTGAATAAACCGACTTGCTGTCCATTTCCAGGAGATGCATTGACACACACACAAGTATGTTTAGACACTGCTTAACACGGGGGTACAGTAAATCTGAAGGGTTCATTCATCAGGCATTAGTGATGTATATTTTCTCACTTAAGAGTGCTTCGATGAGCTGTGAATTGGGGAAACTGCACTAGGAATCGTTCGGAACTTCAGTTCTGTTCAAACACCCGTAATAAACTTCCTGAACAAAAGAAGAAAGGAAAAAAAAAAAAAAACCACGCAGCCTTCAGGTGAGATTGTTTATTTAGGCTATGTACAATAGCGCTCGAATACATGATCCATGTTACATCTGTGTTAACATCTCTCTCTCTCTCTCTCTTTTTGTGAAAAATGCTCAAACTGCAAACAGCAATGGCGGACAATGTTTGTGTACTGCACCGTTACGACCAATGAGGAGAGCAAGGCTGGAGCGATTAACCCTGGGCTTAACGTGCACGAGTCACGGCGGCGGAAGGCTAGCTAGCTAACCGTCCGTTCAAGCCCTGAGCGAACATCGCTAACGCGGGAAACTGCAGTGGGGGGAGTTTTTTCTTCTTTTTCCTTCTTTTTTTCTTTTGTTTGAGATAGCGAGAAAGACACGGACACGAGGGGGGGTAGTAGAGATCGCTAGGCCACTTCGATCCGTTCCCGGGGAATCACCTTTTTTGTCTTTGTTTCCTACAAAAATATTGCACAAAAAAATCTGAATATACAACAATCGTAGATAGTAAAGTAGCAGCCAAGTTATCCACAGAGCGTCAGAGCGCCTATTGCACAAAATGTGGCTCCGCCTTCTCGGCACAGCGTCCTCCATTCTGCCCAATCCAGTCCAGTACCCCGCTGTCCCAATTTGGTTACGATCTCCCTCCTTTCTGGGACTTCTGAAATCCTGCCACACCTTCAGAGCCCCCCCCCCCCCCCCCCCGCATTCATTTTTAAATGAAGGCCTGTTGTAACTCAAAGTAATTCCACTCTAGTTGCTGGAAAAGAGACTTTGGCCTCAAAAGTGAATATAATTTACCAAACTTCTCCTTTCTTTTCTCCCTTGTCAGTGAATGTTTCTTCTTTGAGCCTGGCTGCTGTTAACAACCATGGGGACCAGACGTGTACAGATTTTATTTCGGGGGTGGCTACGATCTCACACAACGGGGACATCGGCGGGTTCTTCCGACACTGCAACCGCTGCGGCCCGGGTCTCGCAGGCGATTTTTGCGTGGCGGCCATTTTGTGCTGTGTGTATATTCAGTGGCATACATTCATTCGTATGAAAAATGACTTTCAAAGGCAAAGCGTACACAATCAAACAAGTCTGCACACACTCAGAACACAGATTTCTCCTTCGCCCCCCCCCCCACCCTCCACCCCCCTTGACCCCAGCAAATAATAAAATGTATTCAACGATACACACTGTATCCCAACAAAAGCATTAGGCCATTTGACGTGTGTCTGTCCCCCCACCTGATATACATAAATGTACATAGCATTACCAAAGCATGCCTCTTCCATATGTGATTTCTTAATTGGCCTTTCATTTGGGGGCTTGTACAGGGCGTCAAGACAACGTTTCCTTGGCAACAGTCTGATGATTCCACCATAACTCACGTACATTATGCAGGCATAACTTTGTTGACTGGGATGGAGGGGAAAATGACCTATTTGTTTTTAGCTAGGGCTTCTTTTCTTTCTTCGATTTGAAATTCCTATTATTATAACAATTTGTTCAACAGACTTCATCCCCCACTCCCATCTCCATCCCAAAAAAGGCTTCTAGTAGAGCGACACTTTAAGCAAGAGCATCACCATATGCACAGAGTATGCAGGCTACAGTAAATAATAGCTAGACAGTCACATACTGTATGTTGATCCTGCCTGAGTGATAAATAATTCACACAAATTAGAATTTTAAAAAGTTAGTCTCTCCAACCCTGGTCCCCTGACAGTTTTCTTTTCTCTTTTGCCCGTACAATTTAAACATGCAGTTGTCTCTCAGTTTGCAGTTAAACACAGAAACAATTTCTTAAAAAAAAAAATTAAAAAAAAACAGAACAAAGAAACAACAACAAAAAAAACAAATACGATGAAGAACAGCAGAGTTTTTTTTTCTTTAAAAACCAGACGAAATGCGAACAAAGCATACAATTAAAATGTGCCCACAAATACAGGTGACAGCATGGATTAAAAATACAACACCAGAAAGAAACTACACAGAGTATTGGACATTTTTTTTCCCCTTCCTTTCTTCTTTTCCAGTAGGATTTACGGTATAGAGTTTGAGAGCAGGAGGCTTGTCACAACAACAAAGCAACATATATTAATTTGTAGGTTATTATATTTCCCAATATCGGTACCCTTCCAGAAAGACGATGTACAACACAGGAGTTAAAATTGCGATAATTTGGATTCTGTGGATGAATATGAGATTATGATCTTTAAAGTGCTGCCTATACGTTGAATACCACAATGAGGAGAATTAAAAAAAAAAAAAAAACTCAAGAGATATGATATGAGATTGAGGTTCCATATCCACCAGTAGGGTCTATGGCTGGTGAATAGGGGTATCCATTATGAGTGAAAAGGAAGGGTCTGTACAGCTGTACAGGCAACTATAGGCTACTCGTCAAGTTGCCAGATGGCACAAAATCCTCCAGTGCACAGAATCCTCATTAAAACCAAGGCCCATATCCATTAAGTGTCTTGGAGTGGTAATCTAGGATCAGGTTTCACCTGTCCATGGCCTAACTTTGATGATTATCAGGGAGATTTAGCAAAACAAGCTAGAATGAGTAGAACTGATCTTAGGTCAGCACTCCGACTCAAAGACGCTTTATGAATATATAGTACGGATCAGCTGTTCCCCTTCCGTTTTATCAGAAAAATGTTAAAAAGAAAACGATGAGCTTACAAGGAAGAATGCCTATAATTCAGCTGGGATGTGACTCTAAATGGGTTCGCCATGAATGTGCAACCTCCACCCTCCCAGACAAGGGGGGGGGGGGGGTGGGGACAAGTTTAAAATAATTTGCTGTTGGTTACAAGCCCCGTGTCCTCAATGCTTTAAGGGAGTGCTTCCACGCAGATCTGTTCCTCCGTAATGTCATCCAACAGCTGGACCTCCACGGGACTGCCTATGTCACTGTCGAACGCGTCCGCCCCCAGGAGGGCGTCCTCGGGGGCCCCCTTGGCCTTGAAGCAGTGCTGCTCGGACGGCGAGGTGCTCTCGACGGACTCCAGGTCCTCGATGCCCGCCCGGTAGTGGATCATGAGCAGGGTGAGGGCCTGGAGCCGCTCCCCGGACTTGGTGAGGGCGGTGGAGACCAGGCCCTTCTTGCGGGCGTCGGCCGCCTCGCGCTCCTCGTGCAGCAGGGCGTTGTTGTGCTCCAGCTCCTGGTCGATCTCCTGCTGGAGCTTGTCCAGCATCAGCTCCAGCTTCTGCGAGCGCTCGTCCGTGGGCAGGCCCCGGTAGAGGTCGCGGCCGATCTCCTTGACGGCGATGAAGACGCTGTCGTCCAGGCCGCCTTCCTTGCGCGCCAGCTTGGCGGCGCCGCCTCCGCCCCCGCCCCCGCCGCCGCCGCCGAGCGGCCGCTTGGACGGGCTGGCCCCGGCGTAGGTCTCGGTGTCGCTGCTCTCGTTGTCCGAGGTGTTGGGCGTGTGCTTGGGGGAGGGCTCCACCGCGGCGTCGGCCGCCTGCTCGGCCAGCCGGGCCTTGGGCACCTGCCGCAGGTTGAGCAGGCGGGAGCTGGTGTTGATGATGTGGCGGGTGATGCCCGTGGTCGCCCGGTTGATGGTGGACTTGGCCTCCGGGTCGCCGCCCCGCCGGTCCGCGCCCATGCAGAACGGGTGCTCGTTCAGACACTTCTCCTGGCACTTCTTGTGGCACACGTAGGCGCAGATCATGCACTGCGAGGCCGCCTTGGTCCACACCTTCTTCTTGCAGTACTCGCACCAGGTGGGGTTCTGGAACTGGGTGTCCTGGAAGTTGTGCTTGACCTCCACGATCTGCATGGGGCTGTGGCTGAGGTCCTCGCCGGGGTGGAGGGTCTGCTGCTGCTCGTCCTCCTCCCGGCCGCCCTCCCCCTCGCGCTCCACCAGCCCGCTCGAGTGCTCCGACTCGCCCTCGCTCAGGTAGGTGAAGTTGAGCGTCACGTCGCCGTAGCACAGCTTCTCGTTGAAGCCCTTGTGCGTGCTGAGGCTGCGCAGGGCCGTGCGGCTGACGCTGGCCCTGGGCTCCGGCGGGCACAGCCTGAAGGTGCTCTGGAACTCCATCGAGGACCTGGACAGGCACTCCAGGGCGACGCACTCGAGGCTCAGGCTCACGTGCCCCAGGCACAGGAGGCTGCCCAGTTTGAAAGGGTCCTTGCACCAGAGCGCCACGTTAAGGTACTTGTGATTGCTCTCCACCTCGAAGACCGCGGAGGCCTTGCTCCACCTGGCCGCCTTGTTGCGGAACACGGCCTCCGAGGACTCCCAGGTGGGGTGCTCCTCCACGCTGTCCCTCGTGCTGCAGGAGCTCTCGGACACCTTGTCTTTGGCCAAGTCTTGCTTGCTGGGGTTGGCGGGAGCCGCCGGCGGGGGCGGCAGGGGCAGGGGCGGCGGCGGCGGCTCCTCGACGACGGGGTCCGGCGGTTTGACGGCCGGCTTCTCGACGGCGGGCTTGTCCCCGTTGCCGGCGAACGGCGGGGGCCTCTCGGGCTTCTCCGGGACCGGCTCCCCCACCTCCACCAGCAGGCTCTGGGTTTCCGAGGACGCCGGGGTCAGCTTGATCTGCGGCCGCGGGGGCACGGGGGGGCGGCCGGGCGGGGGCGGGGGAGGGACGGTGGGTCGCTGGGGGCCCTCGGCCTGCTCGCCGCTTTTAGGAGGCGCGAGCTTGGGCGACTCCTTCGGCTGCGGCTTCAGGGGGGACTGAAGCCCGGCCAGGTTCAGTTTGCGGTTCAAGATGGGCGAAATGCTGCCCAGAGGTTTGGCGGCGAGAGTGACCACGGTTCTTTTGGGGCTTTGGTTTACGCTGAGTAGAACGTCCTCCTTGATCTCACCGCCGACCGCCCTGGCGTCCAAGATGAGCTCCTCAAACTCGGAGTCCACGTCCTTGCCGTCGGCGGCGTCCAGGGTGGTGATGGGAGCCGGGTCCTCCTCGTACACCGGCTGGGACAGGAAGCTGTGCTCCTCCAGCTGGCCGAACGCTTCCTGGAGGGTTCCCGAGGCGGGGATCTGGTGACGGACCGGCCTTTCGTACAGCACCACAACCTTGTCCCCGGCCTGCTTCAGGAGCTTCGGCACTTGCACAGAAGACGTCACTTTCACCCCTGTAGGCAAACAAAGGAAATGACATCATAGCCTGCACTGAGATATTCAGGGTTTTTCAAGAATGTAGTTTTTTTACCACTACTATCACTGTAACCATAACACTTCAATATTTTCCTTCATGTTACATTATTTGTTATATACTTGTCCATCTATCCATCCATTTTATAACCCACTTATTCCTGTTCAGTGTCGTAAAGGGGGACTGGAGCCCAGTATGCAACACCCTGGACAGGTCGCCAATTCATCGCAGGGCACCATTCACTCATGCATTATATACTTGTCAAATATTTTTAATGTGAAGAGAATACAAAAAACAACCAAGGGCAGCAAAGTAACACCCCTGCCCCAAACCACCCCCCCTCCCCCAGCCATGCAATCAAACTGACCAGTGTGCTTCAATCAAATAATTACAAGATGTATTCAATCAAGAAACTACAAGCCACTGCCCAATGAATCAACCCAAACACAATCAAATGAAAAAAAATTACACCTGTACCCCCTTCATTCAGAAACATAATTTAATTTCAAGGATATAAATTTTATATGACTGATGAAACCTTCATGTTGCCTGCTTGACATAATTCCTAAACTTTCAGGAAGTGTCACACCTGCTTGTGACAGATGAAATAAATGGGTTCATGTTAAGGTTCTCCTCACAGTCATGTGACCAACAGAGGACCGGCTAAACTAACTTTTACAAAAGTACATCCAACTTTTGTACAAATGGCTTTTGGATGTCCATTAAAATTCATCATTACACAATGGCCGGTCATCATTAATTGTGTTTAGGTGATAATTTTTCTGTATAGCACCAAACTCTGTATGACCGATCAATCTTTTATCTAATTAATCACAGCCAGTCACCTTGTTTTCTGTTCAAATGGAGCAGATGCGGTAGAATACAGAGGGTTGCATCTGAACTACAGACAACAAGACCAGGTCAAAACCTAGACCGAGCCCGCCAACCAATGGTGTTACTTCATCAGTCACTCAGTCACAGACATTCACGTTTATAGGGCCACAACTGTTGCGGTCCAGCCAAAAATACAAAGTTCAAGTACGGTGCTCAGTCCAAAGGAGTCAGCTGAAAAGCAGCCGCAGTGTCCCCCCCCCCCCCCCCGTTAATTCCTGGCAGTGCACCCGCGTCGTCCTCTCTCTCACCCCCGATGGCGATGAGTCGATCGCCCTTCTGCAGGTCGGCCAGGGCAGCGGGCGAGTTCTGGGTGACCGTCTCGATGCTGACGTGCACGGCGTCCCCCTCGCTGGCCGGGACGTGCCGGAACGTCATGCCGAAACTCTGGGCGGTGCCTTTGATCACCTCCGTCTGGAACAGAAGGCACGGAACACGGGTTCCCCATCAGCAAGGGAATTGTGGGAACAGAAAGGGACGGAACAACGATGCATCAAGTTCAGTAGTCGTGAGGTGGTACACACACACAATCACAAGAAAGGATTTATTTTGAAATGTTTTATTACAATATAAGAATGACATTATCAATATGAACTGCAAGGACAATAATAACACCAAAACAAATTATCCTCCCAAACTGTGTATGTTATTAAATATTGTAAGTTCGTCCTCCCTCTTTTAAGTGGGGAAAAATGGCTGTCTCTACATTACGCCAGAATAATTCTCATATCACAATCCCATCAATATTATTTTGTGCTGAAAACCAACAATAAAAAGAAATACAGATGTGGAGTGGTCTCTGATTCTACATGGTTTTTTTTTAAGGTAATATTTCCATCATCTGGCATTCAGAGTTTATTTTTGCTGTGTCGTTGTAGTACACTTTTCCTCAATAACGCTCATTTGGGAGTAGCCCATTGGCCAGATTCACTCAGACTGTTGGTTTCCCTCCTGTATGGGCAAAGAGTAGAGTATTAATCCAGCCACGCAGAGCAGATCACTCCCCCTCACCCCCCAAAAAACCAGGGGCACACACAAAGTGCCCGACTGGAGCCGACCTGTGTTTGCACAACACAAAGAACACATTAAGGATACATAAAATGTTTCTTAAAAATCCAAGTATTATTTTAAAAAAATAATAAAATGGCATCGCTCGGAAACACTTCCTGTCTCAGCAACACGACAGACTACAGAGGTGTAACAAGAGAACTGATTTATTTACTTAATTTTCTTTTTTTTTGTTTTACCACGAAGAGCTTGAGCATAATCGTGTTTACACTGAACAACACTGTATACTTTTCCCGCTGCCAAGAGTTTGAGTGCGCCCAATCTGAATTGGTTGAGATGGCAACCAATCACAGAATATTAATTTACTCAGAGTATTATTCACTTGACTTTTCTCCAGAACAAACAATGACTGAGCAAACAGGAAAGCCCTTATATGGCAACACCAGCAAGGGAATATCTTACAGTGAGTGTGCCATTTACACAGCTGTAGACTTATCAGGGAATCGAGCGGGGAAATCAGTCTCTCTCCATTCACCAATGCTTGCGATAATAAACTTTATGGAACAGCAGGCAGTGTTGTTACAGATTACATTCAGACAGTTTTTTTTTTTCCTCCCACCCAATAGCATGTTCATAACTGTGCAGGCACTAGGAGGGTTTGTGGTTTGTTGTAAATCTGTCATGCTGACAAACTCCAGTCCTAACTCATGTCATCTTGCACACGGTCCAGAGACTACTACCATGTCCGTGTTAATCCGTCCTTATTTCAACATTAAAAAGAGAAGAAAGCACATTGTGCCGCATGATGCAACACTATCTGTATTACAGAGAAAAGTGTGGAGACATTGCTGGCATTAGGTGAAGGACTCTTTAATGTGCTTGAATTTGCTGCAAAATCACAATACTTTTCATGGGAAAAATGAGGTGTAGTGAAGTAGCTGGTTCCAGTTTTACAGTACGCCTGTAAACGGTCTCATCTGACCAGCAGCAGAAGGGGGAAAAAAGGGCCAAAGCACTCTTAAAAATTACATACGTCAACAAACCATTCATCTCACTCAAGAAGTCATTCAACGTAAAAATAGCATCTGAAACAAAACAATCTCAGAAGACGGCTCAGGAATTAGACGATAGACATGTGCAGACATGGCGTTAAAAATGAGAAAAAAAATAATAATAATTTTCCAACAATGGAAAACACAGGAAGACCCCGAAAATTTGATTTGGCAGCAGAGCACCTGGTGCGCTCATGGTTTTGTGGGAGGCACAAATGTATCCCTCTTGAAAAGATATAAAACTTTTGGGCACTTACAGAAAGCACAGGCTTCAATATCACACCTGTCAATGATGAGGGATGGATAACAACTGCCAGTTTTTCAAAAAAAGGAAATCAGCTTCTACGTGCTAATTGCCAGGCAAGAATACCCCATAATTACAGCTAATGTTCACCTTTAGGTTCACCAGCTGTCTAAATCACTGTCAGTCAGTGCCAGAGTAAAGTCACGCATCCCATTGTACACCTGTTCAGTCTTTATCCACCTGTACAATACCCTGGAGCAACACCTGAGGATTTACATAAGTATACATCATCATAAAGAGACACCTGATTCTCCGTGGTGATAGAGATATGTTGGTCTAAATTGCTAATACCATCAATCAAGATGAACATACTACTGAATTCCATAACGACATTCAAACCAGCGACTAACTGAAATAAAGTAAACATTTGTTGAGTAAGAAAAAAAATAGTACAACAACAAAAAATATTCCTTAAGGAAACAACTTGCATTTATCTTAAATATTTTTATTTCCATTTGGTTCTAAAGGGTAATTTAATAGGCCTGCGCTCCAAATATTATGAGAGGGCTACCTTACACGTCACATTTAATGTGTATCCAATTTGATCTAGAATTTAATCAGACCCAGGTTTCCAGGGGGCGGAAAAAAAAGATGTCAACTAGTCATATTAAGCACACACTAATTACTTTTGCCTCACAAGTCAGTGCAGCCAAAAGCTATTCCAAAAAAAAACCCCCCCCCCAAAAAACCAATAACTGTCTCTAGGTTTTCGGTTGTGACTGACCCACAATGCTTCACTGAAGGAGGCACTGGATATGATGACAGGGTCAGTGCTCGTGGCGGGAGGGGCGCCCGGGGAAGACGAACGACGGCAATAATGCCGCTGTCGTTTTGCTGTAACTCTCGAAGAGGGCGCTGATTAAGTTAAAGTGGGGAATGAAGAAGCACAGGATATATGCAAAGTGGCAACCCAGAGGGCCGCCGTTCGCCAACGCTGGAGCACTTCACAGATTCAGAATCCCCCCTCAGGGAGGATTTCGGATTGAGAATCCCTCCCTCATGGGGGATTTCGGACACAGAATCCCCCCCTAAGGGCACTAACGCTTTATCTGTTGTGTCACCAATTAAGTTCCCATTAGGAATAGGATTCAGCAGCTGAGGGCACAAAATAATAATAATAATAATAAGCACAAGAACTGCCTTTCTTCCAAACTACAGAAGAACCCTGCTTTCACTAAAGCTTGCTTCACTGTTCCTGATTTAGTGACACCAGTTTATCCCTGTAATAGCCTGTATATGACCAATGATAATATGAAATATTCAAGTTTGATCATTCATTTTTTGCAATATGATGATAAGATTACCCTTTTCTTACCCTTTTCACCATTTTTAAAACATTTGTAAGTACAAGGCAGCTCTTTATGTCATTTTTCATAAGAAAGATTAATCAAAACACAGAGTCAAACGATCATTTGCCATATCAAATAGCGTGTGACCGATATTGCAATGACACCTGCAGTTACGACTTGAAGTGAACTAGCGAAAAACAAAAAAAAAAGAAAAGAAGAAGCGAATATCCTTTCCCTATTTAAATTCATGGTCCTCCTCACAGACCGTTCTGTGAAATCATGCTGTTCTGCCATGCAAAACGATTGGCCCGGACGCGGCTGCGTGCTCCTCGCTGATGTCACAGGTCAGGTTCAAAGGCGGAGCGCTCCTGCCTGGCGTGACGGAACACAGGGCCTTTCCATATATGGCGTGTGGCTTTGAACTGCGTACAGCGCCACTCTGGCTCATTAACAAAGCAAACAAGCCAGACGCGACGCCACAGCCTGAAGCTCCATCAAAGTCTTCAGAACTTTGCGCGGAAGCCGTTCCGTTCGCGTCGTAAGTCACCCACACAACCACAATGGCCGCCTCACTCCGTGACCTGACCACGTGGCGTTAGCCCAAAGCTGTAACGGGCTGGGTGTGGGGCCCTGGGGGGGGGGGGAGGGGGGTCTGTCTGACTGAAGCACCCCGCGGCGCAGCATTTAATTTAATCCTGACCCGGCCAGGCCCGACTGTCGCCAGGCAGCCTGTGAGGGGAACCCGAATTTGCCTTTTCCATTGCCCAGGGAGAGACACGGTTTTCAGCACAGCAGGACCGTGCACGCAACAGCGCCCTCTCTGGTCACCTGGGGGACTGCAGTCTGCCCATGGCAGCTGCACATGGACCCAAGGCATGCAGAAAAAAAAAAACCTGTTTATAATATTAATTTGAGCAGATGGTTAGAGTTAATTGTAGCTATGTGAAATGCGGGGCAAAAAGAAACAAACAAGAAACTGTCTAAAGAGGGCAGTAGGTGTGTAGGCAGATATGGATAGCATCAATGGCATCATCACCACTGCAAAGCCAAAGGATGGCCAGTTCACATGCAGAGGGCCTTATCGGAAGTATATTTAATTACTCAGTGTCAGTTAAAATGCCTCATATTTCACTGATGTATTCCTTTTGAAATACAAAACACCCTTTTGACATAGTTCACTGTTTTACAATACAATTAGATGCTAATTACTGTTTTTAGTGTTATTCATTTAGGAATAATGCTATCATCCGTATGAGTTGAATAATACATTCTAGATCTGTAGCCATATCGGTCCACTACACAGGACTACAGCAGCTTCAGTTTTGAACCTGGTCCACAGTGGAGAAGTGGACGCAGCGGTGGGCTAGCCTCGACTGAAATAACGTTTTGTTCGGCAGGTTGGCAGGAAAGGAGGTGCGCTTCGGGGGGAAGGAGGCTTAAAATGAGCAGGAAATCAGGCCTGAACAAGATAATTAGGCCTGGATAACAAGGCTGTGGCTGTGGCCCAAACAAAAAAAGGACCAGAGCACGAGGGCACAGGAGCCAGGAACACGGCGAGCTGAACTCGTCTTTCACCGGGGCTTCTGGGACGCTAACGAGCACCCGCGGGCGGGAGGACCGGCCGGGGCCGTGCCACCTACCTGGGCATGACCCGGGCGCGGGACTGCGGGCATCAGCAAGAACAACAACAACCCCTCCATTACGGCTGGGCTATTTTCGCCCCGTCCAAAAAAAAAAACCCCCCCAAAAAAAACACACACAAACAGAACAACCCTCAAACACGGCAGGTAATCGAATACGAAACACCCGCGAATATTAGCGACTGGGCCCGACGATAACCGAAACGTCTGCCATTTATTTATTTATTTATTTATTTATTTATTTAGCGTCTCAGATCGTTTTGGGGAAAGGGGCGGCGGCGCTCGAGTTTGCCGTACTGTACCGTACGTACCTGCTGTCGGGGACGGGGGGGGGGGGGACAGAAGCACCTGCCGCGCTCGCCGTGCGGGGAAAAAAAGAGCGATTTAACGACACCTCGTGCGTCCGTGCCGTTGTCTCAGAAGGAGCGGAGGAAGACGGATCCACCCTGGCACGAACACAGACAGCATCGAGCGGCAATTATGGGCGATTTGCGAGGATGAACGGCGTCCAAAGGGCAATTACAGGGAGGGGGGGGGGAGGAGGAGGGGTGGGGGGGCAGAATGGCTTTGCATTTATCCCAGCCAATAACGCCAGGGAGCAGGTAAACAGACGCTCTCAGGCAGAGCGTGTGGCTCGCCCCGGGACTGCAATTTACCCCAACGCTGCTCTGCTCTGTGAGGACCACACAAACCCTCTCTCTCTCTCTCTCTCTCTCTCTCTCACTCCTCTCTCCCCTTCTCTCTCTCCTCTCTCTATCTTCCTCTCTTCTCTCTCAACCCTCTCTCTATCTCTCTCTGTCTCTCCCCCCTCTCTCTGCCTCTCTAGCTCTCTCTCTCTCTTTTTCCCCTTCTCTCTCTTTCTCACTCTTCTCTCTCTCCCTCTCTCACTGTAATTTCTCCACTTCTCTCTCTCTCCCCCTCTGGCTTTCTCCCCTTCTCTCTCCCCCTCTCTCCGTCTTTCTCCCCTTCTCTCTCTCTCTCGCTCTCTCACTCTCCTCCCTCCCTCTCTCTCTCCTCTCTCTATCACTCTCTCTCTGTTTCTCCCCTTCTCTCTCTCTCTCTCTCTATGTCTTTCCCCCTCCTCTCTCTCTCGCTCCCTCTCTCTCTGTCACTCTCCCTCTCTCTCCTTCTCATTCTCCCCTTCTCTCTCTCTCTCCTCTCTCTCTTTCTCCCCTTCTCTCTCTCTCTCCTCTCTCTCTTTCTCCCCTTCTCTCTCGCTCTCTCTCTCTGTCTGTCTTTCCCCCTCCCTCTCTCTCTCTCTCTCTCTCCATTAGCAGAGCTGTCCCCTCGCCCCTCATCTCCTCAGAGGAAGATTCTGGGTATCGATCAGATGACCTCCCCCCCCTCCAGCCTGTTTCTCCAACATGCGCCAATACCGCCGGGTCCATGGCGCAAACCGGCAAAGTGTGCCCGCCGGTCCAGCAGGCACGCTCGCCAGCCTTGCAGACGCCGCAGCGGACCGCGGTTTATAAAAACGGAGGAGAAGAATACCGATCTCCGGCTGAAGGGAAAACTACCGCCTGAGGAGCGTCTGCAGAGTCTTTGAGTTTTGGCAGATTCTTCACAACGCTCGCATGTCTTTTTAACAGTCAAAGGATAAATACAATCAAAGAGGATTTCCAAAAAAATGCTGTGGTGTTGCTTTCAAAATTCTTTAGATGGGTCAAGAAACTGCTACGTAACTTCAATCTCACTGTAGTGCCAGCCAATAGTATTGTTTTCCTATTTTTGCTCATTTCATAAAATAGGAACTTTATTTAAACCATCAGTACTAACAAAGGATACAATTCATCACATATATACAGTGTTCAAAATATGTGTAGTGATCTGTTCAAAAAGTCTGACACTGGCAGCCAAATCTGATCAGTCACAAACAAAAACAAAGATGGCCGTCCTTTAACCAAGAGCTTTTTTTTTTTCCACGGCGAGGACAAGCCCTGGGTTAATCTATCCAGCGCTCCTCATAGAGCCTTTTCACAAAGAGCATCATCCCATCACCTTTCCTCACGCTCTGCCCAAACACACCAAACCCACAGCAAACACACAGCCGCTATGTTATTGTTATTATTTTTATTCTTTTGTTGTCGTTGTTGTTCCCTCTTGTAACACCAACCACACCCGGCAACGCGATTGTAGTATGCTCTGCTAAACTAGCGCTGCCTTTGAACTCAAACGCACAAAGACATCAAATTGCACTCCGCAATTGAAGAGACAGGCCCGTCTGGCAGGGACCAGCGCGGCGCGCGGCGAGAAACAAATGAGCCATCCCGCAGATGCCAGGAGAGCGAGCAAACATGCCAAGTGACATCACAGCTCGACCCGCGCGGGCCGGATTCGCTCGGAGGCTGCGACGCGTGTGTGTGCGCACTTGTGTGTTTGCGTACGCGCGTGTTGACTGAACGCCATTGTGCCGCGTGTGGGAACAGCAGCCCAATGTACACACCTGTTGCCCGAGCGATGCGGGCCGGGCTGACGACCGCCATGAAGGTTTTCTTTTTTTTTTTTTTTCTTTTCCCAGAAGTGCAAATAGTACCATTATGCGCGCTAATCCCCTCCCACCGTCGCCGCGGTTACACAATGCGAGCGTGTCGCGAGCGCCCGGGCGCACAGCCCTTCCTGTGACCGCGGTTTCCACCGTCGCGCACGTGCTCACACGCTGAAGTACATCTG
The DNA here is from genome assembly GCF_013347855.1 of Anguilla anguilla. Lineage (NCBI taxonomy): Eukaryota > Metazoa > Chordata > Actinopteri > Anguilliformes > Anguillidae > Anguilla > Anguilla anguilla. The sequence goes on from NC_049218.1 coordinate 4,473,395, forward strand.
CGCAGAGAGCAGCAGGTCGTGCGTCGACGCTCACGTTCCCGCCGCAGCTGACGCAGGGACCGGATCCCCATTCAAACCAAACGGAGGATCCCCTCCCCCAGCTGATCGGATTCTGAATGGGTTTTGCAGGCCAATAACAATCTAGTGCGTACCCCGGCCAGTCACAATATAGAGTGCATCCTGGCCAATTAAAATCGAGGGTGAATGTCTGACCAATAACAATCTGTAGAGTGCCCCAGGCCCAGCACAATCTAGAGAGGATCACTAACGGATCACATCTTTCAAAAATCTTTTCAAAAAGCAGTACAGATTCATACCGAGCATGAGGCAATTTATTTAGTACGGTAAGAGGCAATCTATTTAAATATTTAATTTGCATATGAATAAGAAGTTTTCCCACATTTCAATAAGTAATTGATCTGGTAAAATATTTGTTAAATTACATTATAACCTCTATTCAGGTCGACAGAATAACAAGACTGTGCCAAGCACTCGAGCCAGTTTAACCAGCTGTGGAAAACAGTGAAAATATGAACCGGTTACTGCATGGAAAATCATAAGACAAGAGATGAGGTTAATAATATCACAGTTTTTCAACCCACAGATGCAATCACGTTGTAATTCTTTCCCCATTTTCTTGAGCAATTTTTAAAAAAAACGTCATATAAATAGTGAAATCATGACTATGCCACATTAGTGTATTAGAGACTTTGTTGCACCCTGTGCTACCAATCAAATCTTATAGTCACAAATACCCCTTAACAGGTATTAAGAGTCCGTACCTGGGTTAGACCTGGGCATGACTGGAATACAAATTAATCGGTTTGTGGAGCAATATAACACACAAGGTGGAAAAAAAAAAAAAAAAAAGAGTAGCAGCAATCGCTCAGCAAGAGCATGACAATAACAGATTCGATAAGGGACCGTGTCAAAACTGCTCATTTCCTGTAACCGCGCCTCAACATTTCCATAAGAAAACAAAAAAGGAACACTAACCGCCATCGCGCCAATTTGTTGCAGGTTTTAAATCATAGTGGTAGGAATAGCAAGGTGGCTGGAACGATATTTTAAAATATTTTTAGCACCAACTAATTCTCTTTATTCTGCGATACCTTTATATTTTGTTCAAGATTTGTTTCAAGCCAGAGCCAGAATGACTCCCTAATCTCGTTATCATCGACTGAGAGAACAGGCAGCTTTTGTTTATCACCTTCGAAAAACAAATTAAGATTTGTGGCAACAGCGACTGCACCGATGCAAATAGCACTACAAATGATCCTCCTTTTCCATAGATGGTGGTGCAGAAAATTTGAGATTAATGTAAGAAATTACATACCATATAACATACACAAATGTATATTAGTGCTAAGAAATCAACATTAATGGGTATAGGCAATATCAGTTTGGTACCTACAACACTCCTACCTACATTTTTGCTCTCTATGACTTCTTACCAAAATTGAATTTAAAACATTTAAAAAAAAACATCATAAACATGTACTTGCAATAAAAGAACATCCCAAAAACTAAAACCATTTTTCTTTGATTTACATACATCAAGGTATCCCCACTCAAATAAAATAAATGGCTCATGAAATACATACATATGAAGTTCATGGACACCAAATTTGAAATATTTTGGCTAAACAGTGCATCAGAAACACTGCTGCCAGGATCGGTGTGTGATACAGTCAGTGTCTGTTTCCATCCCACTGTCTTGGCACCCAGTCAAGCTGCCATTTCAAAACATGTAGGAGGACATTTCACATTTCAGGTAGCTAGTTAGGTAGCTCGAGCGTTAACATAGCTAGATATGTATTATGTTTTATTTACTTTTTCTAAATAACTTTACTGTATCTACTCAGCTAATTTGCACGATTACCTAACATGTAGCACCAAAGTTCTGCTTACATTTTTACTTTTTTTTCCCCTCAGATCTAACAAAAATAGTGGTTTAGTAATTTTACAACAACAACAAAAAAAAACCAACATTTATTGATACTTTCATTCTTGCCATTGTGGTCGCAAACAAGTTACAGGTTGTTCTTGGAACGTGCAGGTAATATTATTTCAAAGGGAATGTAGATACATCATGTTTTGTCTATAGCCATGCAGCCTCACACTAAAAATCGTTCTTGCTCTTAATGACAAAATAATGACATGCCATTTTGATTTTGGGGGTTTTTTTTGTAGTTCACTCTACAATACATAATTTTTTGAATAAGATTTTCTTTTTTAACATTCACACTTTGAGAGCCTGCACACAAAATGCTAAAGGTCAATATAATAACCCTCCTGTGTCAGAGGTCATTCATGACCTTTAGGTCACACTGTAAAAACCATGACCACCCACCTGCTACAACAAGTATCCTTCAAACTGTGATTTCAAAACCATGAGAACGACACGCAAGAACCACATATCCCATCATGCATCGTTTATGTACAGTTCAATGTTCATATTTTAGAAAGTAGAGGAGAGGTTGAAGCAATTTTGTATGACTTGAATTTTTAGGAATGCCTAGAAGCCATTTGCCAAGTTTTGTGATCGTACAATATAAATTAATGCAAATGCATTTACTTTAAAGATAACTTCAGTGAAAACCATAAATTAGTTGCTGCACCTCCCTTTACAAGGAGGCATAAGGTGTGGTAGCATAATGGTTAGTAAACTATAGTAGTATGCAACTCAGTAGTTGCAGGTTTGATTCACACGTGGGGCACTGCCAATGTGCCATTTAAACCTGAACTGACCAGTCTTAATCTCACAAACACATATATGCACTCCAAAATGCTTAGGCAAGCAGTAGAGATCAAGTCTTTATACGCCAAGCAGATTTTTTTATGTGAATGACTGCACAGACATATTTATCTATTTATGCTTTTAAAAGAAAAAAAAAAAACATATGACAGCAAACAATTTCATATTTAGGCTATCTGTTGTGCCACAGCTTTCTCCACAACACAAAATATCAACAACTGAATTTGAAACGCGCTATTTCTGAAAGAGAACGTTTGTTCTTTTATAAATGCCCAACCAGTAGCACTGCATGTCTGAATGGAGCAGTTTTCTCCGTGTTTGGTGTTACCTAGCCCCAGCATGGGCAGCCACCGGTTGCATGGGAGCGGTGCTCACACAGGGGGTGCCGGTTCAGAGGGCCAGAGACCGGTCTCCCAGCTGCTGCCTGCCTGCCTGCCTGCCTGCCTGCCTGCCCGGAAACTTAATCTAATACCACGTCAGATCGATTTGTGTATGGTTATAGGGTACGAGTCCCCCCCAGGCAAACAAGACAGCAATTCGCTGCCACGTCCAATTAACGGCAGCACTGGGGCTGGACAGCCGGGGGGGGTGGGGGGTTTGGGGGGGGGCCCAAGGGTTTGTACAACGGGGACCGTCCACCTTGATTAGCACCCTGGATAAAAGGTTTAAAACGTTACGGTGCAAACCGGGGTCTAAGTGAGTTAGGTCAGACCCGACGCGTCGACCCGCCGTGGGACGGGCGAGCCGGCTGGGCGGTAATGCGGTTTGGGGTAGGGCTGCAGGACAGGCTCCTCGCAGCAGATTTTTTCCCCAGATACAGGGGGGGCGGACGCTCAGTGACCGCGCGGACCTGCGCTGCAGAGCGAGTTCACGAGGTCACGGAGCGGAGCAAGCGCACGCACGCGGAGGAGTCTCCGTTCCCTCCAATTCCATCTGATTGCCGCCTATTGTCTTACAGGGCAGCCATTTTCCAAAGTGTGTCTGTTCGCAACGACTACAGTTAAACCTGCCCAATCTTGCAAAACCCATACCTCGTTCCCCAATTTGTAATACACAATTACAGTAATTAAAGGTTTGTAAATGCTGGAATTTATTATTTTAATGATACAGATTCATATTAATTTTCATTCCATTTAAAACTTTGTTCCAATTTTTTTCACAGAAAGATACATTCACTGAAAATTGTAATGTGAATGTTTCTCCTTTGCCTTGTTGAGGAGGTATCTGGCACTGGAGGTTAATGGTTAGGAAACCAGTTATGGAAATGTTCCAGTTGCAAAGTACAAGGCATCGATGCTTGAATGGGAGGAGCACAGCTTATATAGCGTACTACAGGCCCCATTAACCAATCAGCACAATGCATACACAGTAATGTGGGATAGAGAGTTCTGTAACGTGCTTCTGTCAAGCATCAACGTCAGATGAAGGTGCGACTGAAACACTGTGATGTTAACTTGAAAAACTCCTGGGATTTTACCATTTCGGTGTGGGGATATTTTTTCCCTTTTTGGAAATTACCTATTTTACCCTGCACCTGAACCCACCTCGGACTGGAAGTGCACACAAACATCTCTCCCTCGTATACAAGGAACCAGTTACTGTACCAGTTTACAGGTTCAAGGTTGCCAGGTGTTTTATATCACTACACAATACACAAATTGTATTTCAGGTTATTTATTAGAATATATATCTACGATATGATTTGCATCATAAAATTGTCTAACTCACACATCGTTTAGCTGTAGTATTAATCACAGCAACAGAGGTTCTGCAGAAGAAAACATTTCATGCACGACTTGTCATAGTGCCCTTATGAAACATCAGCTTACATAAAACGACTGAAATAATAATAATGATTAACCTGACATTTGCTAAGCAAAAACAATAATAACGAATGAGGAATGGTCCCCATCCCTAAATACCAGGCCATCACAGATGCCCTTTAATCTCCCAAAATGCGTTATATTACTGAATCAGTCTTACCACATTAGTATTCATCATAATCAGCTCAGATTACAATATCAGCAAAGAGCCAGAAATTAAATAAATGACACTTACAAACAAACGTTGGGAACCATTTCACCCACTTGAAATGAATTGCGATGATCTATTCAGACCTGATTACTTTTTTTTGTCTTTTTTGCTGAACATTTTTTTGAGGTCGCCGTTAGGCAGTTAGGGCGAAGCAAAAAAAAAAAAAAAAAAAAAAGTGTTTATATTTACAGCCCCTGGCTCAATAAAAGAGCAGCAATCTGATTATCCACACAGTGACCGACCGGCATTTGTTTTGCAAATAAAATCGCATTAAAAAAATCCCATTTTAAATGGAGACAGGAAAAAAAAAAAAAGAAATCTCATTGAAGTCTAAATTTATGCTTCCACGTTGTCATCCTACGACCATTTGAATTTTCATGGAGGCAATTGCTTATGAAGGAGGCCGGTTCACAACAGAAGACAAAGAAGTTGTTATGGAGACGGGAGATATAAAAAGGTGCTCTTGTGCTGTGCTAATTTGCACTTAAACATACAGAAACCCAGTTCTTTAGACTGGCCCAAATAACACTCCGACTGCCACTGCTTTTTCCTCCATTATCATTCAGTTCTAAAAAAAAAAAAAAAAAAATAAGCCCGTCATCAAATGGCATTTGTTCAGCCTCGATTAAAAAAAAAGAAAAAGAAAAAAAAGAATATACAAATGTATTTAAAAAAATCCTTTCTTCTTGCCCAAATCTCCCCCTCTAAAGCAATTTCTTAACCGCTGCCCCCCCCCCCCCCCCCCCCCCCCCCCACTGAAAATGCACCTCTTTCCTTATCATGTTGGTATTTAAAATCCCCCCCCATCCCCTTAACCCCAACTAGAAGCTTGTCAATCAAGTGGTAGCTGCAGATGTGTGATCAAATAGCGCTTCTTTTTTTTTCTTTTGCATTTTTGAAGTTGTGAGTCAAAGTAAATACACTGTCGCTCTACGTTCATTCCATCGCAGGACCAATATCAGCATTTTGTACAATCTGTGGCTTTTACTAGATTGACAAGTTGTGCAGCACATGCTTCAGATGGCCATGTGAATTCTCAGGTTCCCGTTATTCAACACTATGACAGCAAAGGTTTAAAATAGGCCCACTGGAAGGTTGCTCAGGCCTATTGCACACAAAAAGAACCACGGCTGTATCTCAAACCCGCCAACTTTTCATTCATATTCACTTTTGGACATCCCTTTCAAGTTGCATTATGGGCACATTAAAAAATGTAACTATTGAAAAAAAAAAGTGGTTTTTGAAAGTAAGAAAACATAGAATCACTTAAGTAGAACAATTAATGCTTTGGCACGAAATTTAAAAAAAATTTGGGCTAAAGTGCGTTACTGGCTGAGGGCAAGCAACTCAAAGGTCGTGTATTTGATTTCCAGCTGCGATGCTGCTGTTATACCCTTGAACAAGGTACCTCTTATGAGAGTGTGTAAGTGGCTATTATGTGCATATGCTGTATATATATTTATATATTTTTTAAAAAGATTCAAATCTTACCTGCAAATAGACCATTCTTTACAAAGAGCCTGTGCATATTAGACTAGAGTAAGGTTTCATTTCTAATTATTCCCTGACATTATGTGAGCACACCTGCTCAATTTAAGGTGTCATGACTGACAAACAATGACAACGGGAGAAATGCCTTCTCTAGAATATTGGCGTTTTTTTGTTAGCCTCGAAACGATCTGATTGGTGACGGCCAGTGACCGGCGGAAGCCTAATTTGGGTTTTAACGAGCGTCCGTGGCAGCAGGGCGTCAGAGAAGCCTTTTCGTAAAGAGGTAGGAGGTCAGTAATGCGGCATTGCTGTTATCGGTCATGCACCGCGACATCTGTCAAATCAGTCTCTGATGCCATTCCCACAAAACTATCGACTGAAATCTCATTGGTTACGGTGAAACTGCCAGGGAAATCGGCTCTTCTTATCTTTTTAACGCATGCCCCGCAGGACGTCGTCAAATGGAATTCGAGCGGACCGTTATTTTTGCTACAGCAGAAAAAAACATTTGACCGTTCAGCCGATTTGTTTGATTTTGTTCGTTAAAAGTCCCGTTAATGCTTTAGCTTTAGCCACGTGGATATTGAGCTAGCCACAAACAACCATAAAAGATATGGTTTCAGATCAGGCTCACGTCAATTTCAAAGCCAAATGCTGTTGATTACGATAACATACCCGTAGCTATTGTAGGCGTATATACTTGTCTTTTTCCTGTTTTATTTTGTGAGGGATCATACCTTCCTGGCTGAAGTCAAAACAAACTGCATGTGGCACGTCTCATCCCACAATGGCCCTTTGAAATGTTCGGTTTTTCTAAAGATTCTAAATGTAGCATAGCTGTAGCTCAACGCTTCTATTGCAAAATGCCAATGAACCTATGCAGATCCGGACAGAAGCAGAAAAGCAGTCTCATTTTCTATTCTTAACCGTCGCCAAGGCTGCTACAGCAATCAGCCCCACGCTGTGCAAAATTGCATTTTCCCCCCCGAAAGATCATTCCCATGATAGTCAATATGAATTTCCGGTCTGGTCAACACAATGCCATTTTTATTTATTTTTTCCACTACCGTGTAAACTCGAGGAGAGATACGGAGGAGAGTCGGTTCCGTCGTTCCCGAATGTGCTCTTGGGCACGCGAAAAGGCAAACGGAACATCAAACACCCCCCCAGCTATGCGGACAAAAGGGCACGGGACGGAACACCCGCACCCCCCGTCATCCGACGAGCCGTTGACAAGCTACGTCAGTCAGATTTCCACTGAAAGATGTGGACACAGGTGGGGGGTTGTGGGTAGGAGGTGGTACTTGTGGCACTTTAGAAACATAATGCGAGACTGATGCAGAACAAGGGGAGCCTGATGTGAAAGGAACAGGAATGACTCACCTAATGGCACAGGGTAATATATGCTTCTAAGTACGGATTGAGCTGGCCTACGAAATCATTATTGTGGAGAAAAAAGAAAAAAAAAATGATGTGCACACACCTGTATTCAATACCAGGGTCTGAATTACACGTGCTCCAGGTGCTGCCACCTACAGGCGACATTGTTCATCAAAGAAAATGGCTATTATACCGTAATGCCTTTCACTGTTCAGTTTAAGTGTCACACCTTCGTCCCGAACTTTCAGATACACGTTTTAGAAGATGTTTTTTTTTTTTTTGTTTTTTGTTTTTTTGGTACAGAAGAGAATCGTGTTTGCTGCTCACTTAGAACAACAGGAACACTTGAGCGGTAAAACGAGAAAAAGAACATTCGCCCAGCACAAAATTGCACCGTAAGTTCACCGATGATTGACTAAAACGCAATTACTCCGCATGTGGTATGTAAACAAGCTCGTCTGTTACATGTCAGCCTCCTTTTAGGGTAATTGCCGACGCTAACCCTTAAGAAGCGTCTCGTTTTCGATTTCCCCGAACGAGAGGAACATGCGGGAGAGAGAAACAAAGACGACGTCGACGCAGACTCGTCCTCCGCAGGGCTCCCTGTTTCGGGCGTTTTCGGGCCTCCTGCCCCCGGACTGCCGGGAGGGGCGCCCCGAGCGCGTAGCGCGACGCTTAGCCCCGTCACACGGGTTCATCCGAGGAGGGGGCGCAGCCGGCTAGCAGGGTGAACAAACGCAGAAAGACAGCTCTGATCTCGCCCAGTTCCTGGACCGCGATGGACACAGGTACCCCCAGCTCCCCCCCCTCCTCCCCCCATCCCCCCCCCCACCCCCGCCCCGAGAGCATCTCAGGGGAAAAAATCTCTCGAACATCGCAGAAGAGCGGAAAGCTGCAGCCATGAGAGCGTTGCACAGCGCACCGACCCCCCCCCCCCCCCCCGGCCCCACGAACACCCCCCGAAACGTCTCCCCACCCCCCCGTAACGGAACGCTCCGGGCCCTGCGCACCACGTGAGCACAGCTGCGCAGCCACGTCCGCTCGGATTACCGTCCGTTTCGGCACGGAGGGCCTGCCGATGTTCGTCATGTGATGACAGGTCACGACCCCGGGGCACCGGGACGCTGGCAGGAGGAGGCGGCCGCACCGCGCACTTCCTGGAGAAGGGCCGAGCTTCAAAACGTCAGCTGACGCCCGATTACAGCAGCGTGGACTCAGAAACGTTTCTCCCCAAGCAAAAACCCCATTTAAGGAAAATTCCTTGAACGTGCGACAGCATGATTTGAGAGAGGCAAATTGCTTCGGCTTCCACCCCCAAAAAGTTGCCTTAAGACTGTTTTAACTAGGTGGGAGTTGGTGAGCACAATAACAAATGCGTACGAATGATCTGAAGTGCAACTGATAGCGACGAACTGAGGCTGCTTACACGTGCCCCTGAGACCAGTGACCAAGTGTGGTCAAACACTAGACTGCCACCTACAGTACGGAGGTGTTAGAACACAAAGGCAACCACGCTGACCGCATTTAAAATGCTGCAAATGACACAGTTAGCTTCAGTCAAATCAGATACACAGTAGACATAGTCAAATCCAAATTTCAGTGAGGCTTCACAACACTGTTCACTGGTGTAAAGTGTGTGTGTGTACCTGTACACACACACACACACACACACATATATATATGTGTGTGAGTGTGTGTGTGTGATGTGATATGTTTATGTATGTGTCTATACATAATTAAAATGAGGGGAGAACACTGTATTGATCTACGATTTTACTGTATTAATTTCAGAAATTGACCAATAAGCTTTGAACAAGAACTGGAGAGAAATATTAGAGCTATCAACCAGAGACACAGAGGCTATACCAGGAGACGCAGATCTGAATATATACACACACACACACACACACACACAAACTTCACATATCCGGTCAATATCAACTTCTGTCGAAGGAGGCAGGGAAACATGGCCTCCTGCCCCCTCGCGCTGTCAAAAAATATTAACTTGGACACAAAGAGCGGAATCAGCCGAGCAGATGTGCAAACACGCCTGGCGGAGCAGGGCAGACCACGGAGCAAATATCCGGTAATAAAACGCTGCGCTGCAGTAATGGAAAAGGGCTAAATTTATCCCTCTGCTGTACCCCCCCCCCCCGCCCCCCCAGTGGTGACCACGCTGTATCTCGGGCGTGAAGGTGTGCACAGCGGCTGCACGGGGACCAGCGGTGGGGGAATGGGGAGGGTGGGGGGGGGGGGGTGGGGTCACTGCGTGGAGGATTAGGAGAGGACTTCCCATGATCTTTGTACAGGGAGGTACTACTCAAACAGTCAATAGAAGAGGTGAGCCCACACACACACTCACACACACTCACACGCTCTCTCACTTACACACACACACACTCTCTCACGCATGCACACGCATATACATGCACACACACGCGCACTCTCAAATACACACACACTCTCTCTCTCTCTCTCACACACACACTCTCTCTCTCACACACACACAGTCTCTCTCACTTACACACACACACACAAACACACTCTCTCACGCATGCACACGCATATACATGCACACACACGCGCACTCTCAAATACACACACACTCTCTCTCTCTCTCACACACACACTGTCTCTCTCACACACACACACACACACAAATTCACAAATACACACATACACACACACTTTTCAAATAAAGGAGAAGACGCAAATGCTAAACTACTGCGTGATAATTTATGTATCTGTTCAAAGCAGAAGGCAGTTGTTATATATTACAACCAAAGACAAAGGTATACAAACAGCAAAGATGTGGTGACACTGCAGGGGCAGGATGCAGCTAGCTGGACTTCCCCTGCAGTGTGTGGGGCATTCACAGACACAATGAGCGAAAAACACACACGGTCAGAATTACAAAATACACAGCCACCAAAGACCAATATGAGCCAGAGGCTAGACTGCAGCCGCAAACGTCTATGGTGAGGTCAGGGGTCACACGGACCTTGGCCCGACAATGGACAGTTTGCTTTGGGAAGTGAGACACACAGAGATGTGGGAACACCACGCAGCAGGGCCTCAAGGCAAGAGGAAACTTCTGGAAGCAGGACCCGGAACCCCGGACCACCGCAAAAAAAAAAAATGTCTGTTTACATTACAATTACCACAAACCACGGATATCTGATCAGAGAAGGAAACCAAGTTTTCCGTTTCCGGTACAAAGAATAAAACGAAAGCCAGAGAGAGTGGAGAGTTCCGTCCCAGGCACATCGACGGCCGCCACGCAGTGATGTTTCGGAAATGGCGGACAAACCGAACACAATGGCTTTACTTCCCCGTAGACATTCCAAGGTGCCTTTTCATAAAACACAGCTTTAAAAAAAAAAAAAACACTGCTGCCTGCTGACGCTGGTAATTCTCCTGAACAAAACATGGTTGTAATCCCTAATGCAGCAGAGGTAGCCGGCTACACGTTCTAAAATCTGTAACCCTCTCCAATCGCACAGGGAGCCAGGACAAAATCTGGCCGATCCAAAGACCCAGGGAGCCACTGTTCACACTCATCACACTCCACAGTGGATGCTCGCTCACAACACACGAGTAAGCACAAGCACACTAATCCCAAGTAACTGTACAGCACATTCCACTGGGTGATGCTGCTCACAGGGGGCAAGAGCATAATTATGCAATATTATCCAGCGAGGAATAATAATTACATGCTCTTCTGAGTCTTAGAAGAGAAGGGAGACCTAACTCTACCACGGGGAGGGTGACAAGAACATAATTATGCAATATTAACATAATTATACAATATTATCCGCTAATTAATAATTACACACCTTTCTCTACGCTCTTTATGAGTCCTGGAAGGTGAGGGAGACCTGCTCTACAGGGGGGCCGTCGACCGTTCTGAAACTCTCAGAATCTCCCCTGCTTTAATGCAGAAGCACAAATTTACACCCCCCTGAAAATCACAGGCTGTGAGACCCTGCCGAAGCAGTGGCCCCCCCCATCAGGGGTCCCCATGCCTGATTTGGGGGGGGGGGGGGGGGGGGGGGGGTTGTAGGGGGGGTAAGTGTGCAGGAGAATGCTGGGTACTGACTGCCATCAGCGAGTGCAGTGTCACAGTTGAACTGCAGGTGGCGCTGAGTAGCAGGGAGTACATTAGCATACCTGAGCACAGGAGAGGCAGATTTGGGGGGGTGGGGGGCCGCCTCTCACTGGCTTTGAAGAGGGAGCCGCCGCCGCCGCAGAACAGAGGAAGACGAGACGTGACCTTTCAGAGGCGATATCGGGCTCTAATCCGCGCTCCGGAGTCCGACTGGGGTGTAAGCTGAAGGACCCTGATAAACACCCCCCCACCCCCCGTCCCCCAGCCCCCCAAATGCCAGCAGGGACTCGGTTAGCCCGAGCTGGCGGCGCGTGAATATTAACACGGGGGGGGGGGGGGGTGGCTGGACTCCCCATCCCCTCCATGGGCTGTGTGGCCCTTCTCAAAAGCTACGTTAAAAACATTTGGAAAAAATCAGTTATGATTCCAAGCCAATCATCGAGCGCCTTTCTGTTCCCCACACAAACAGAAATAACCCTTCAGCCATACAAAGTTGTTATTAAATACAGGCAGTGTGTCTTAGCCGGGTTATGGGCAGCTACGGGCAGCTATGGGCAGCTCTTTTAAACAGTGCCAGGCCAAGCCTGCAGTGGAGACTTGGGAGAGTAACTGACACAAAATGAAGACAGTTGGACTTCATCGAGACACTCCGGCAAGCTTTTGAATTTTGTGGTTATTACTGCACGTCATTAACACTAGACGGCATATAAACCCAAAGGCACTTCTGCCTCCAATATGACAGTGTGTTACAAAGGCAGTATAATAGCTTCAGAAAATGGACATTCCACAGTAATGATGATGTTCTGGTTTCCTGGAAGCCGCCATTAACTTAATTCTGTGCACATGACTGATTGCCATACACCCAGCTAGCCTGTGCTAATATTAAGTCACGTATTTAAAAAACATGGTGTTAAAAGAGGTCAAGGGCCAGATCGAGGGTCAGTACCGGGTGAGAGCAGGTCATCTTAGTACAAAAAGAACAATACATGATCTTTGTGCTTTTGCGTTCCAAAGCGAGCTTACAATAACTGGCTCACTTCAGCTTCTAAAGGTTGCAGTATAGCTGGAGCGCCTTCTACATGTACAGAGACGGCACTTCAGAGGGACTTCCTGTCGAACCCCTGCTTGCTGTCCGCACCCTCGTTCAACAGGGCCATCCAGCGGCAGCGACACACAGCGGACGTAAAGCATCCCGAATGGTATCGGGACAGACGGAGAACAAACGATATCGCCGCTTTCAGGTGTTTGCACTGCAATCAAACCAAACTCGATGAGGGCTTAAAAGCATTGAACCGGGGAACGACAGAGAAAATAAGTGTCAACACGGCACGCCTGTGTGGGAAATGACATCACCGCATTTTTTTTTCTGTCAGATTAAGAAAAAAAAAAACCCTTGGCTCTATTTGGCAGAACAGGAGCTTGGTTAGTATTTGCACAGGAGACTTCCGAGATAAACAAAGGTGATGCTTGCCCGCAGAGTTGGAGCAGCAGTAGGGGGCAGTATTCCCTCCGGACCAAACAAAAAAAAAACACAATTCCTCAGTCACATGACCCAGAGCAGAAAGGGAGGATTATGGGTTGGGGGGTGGGATTATTATGCTGCCTTTCGTTTGCTCACGCGTCTGGCTGAGCCCAGGGACCCAGCGACAGGCCATTTGCCAAAAGACAAAAACGGCATCCAGAGGTCAAACTGCCAAATCGAAAATGGACCGAGTCCCTTTCCTTTCCAGCTGCCTGCAACAAAGAACCAGAGCAAACGTCAGTAAGGCCGATATTTAAGAGCCAGTTTGCACCGGCTTAGAAAGAAGGCCCTTCTGCCGGAAAACGACTCCTGTGACGTCCATTAGAACGTTCAGAGGCACCCACCAATCAGCTTTGAGAACAATTTCCTGAACCACACGCACAAACATGGGAGGAACATGCAAACTCCACACAGGGAGGATCCAAACTGCCCGGGACTCGAACCCAGAACCTTCTTCTTCGGAGACAACAGAGCCCTCTTAGAACCACTGCACCACCGTTCTGCCCATCAGGTTTTCTCTGGAGCCAACATGACCGTCCGGAAGATTTCTCTAACTTTACCATGACACTGCCCCCTACTGCACAAGACGGGTATAACACTCCGTTTTGAGGGAGGAAAAAAAAAAAAAAAACTCTGGAACAAGATTGAATTACCGTTGACAGAAATTACCTCTTGATCCAATCTCAAATACTTGGAGCCAGTCAAATGACATTTCCTCATGTTGAGAGAACAACATTGGGATTTTGCGCTGGCGAAAATGTGCGGGGAGACAGCAATTAGACTTGACATTTTAGTCTAAAGCAGTCATTAGTCACCGGTTCTTCTCGCAGACCTCTTGCGAAATGTTAACACTTCAAAATTGCGGAAGTTCAAAAATGGTCACACTGACGCCTTGGTATTTTCTGTTTTTTCTTCTTTTTTTCTTTTTTTAAATGCCAAACTGTGATTTTCTCACATCTGACAAAGAAACATTCCAGTGTATAAATGAATTCATTTCGTCAGAGAGCCAAGCTCTCTAATAACACACGAACTACCTCAATAAGCACAGCTTATGAAAACAGTATCATGAGTATCCAAACGTTATCTCATGAAGATATGGCTGCCACAACAAAACAATGGCATTGCCGTCAGACAAACTACGGCATAATGCACAAGCAGACAGGTTTCAGTGTGTATTAGCATGAAGCTTGAAATGGCTCACACCAACTGAAATGAACACAACCAACTGAAGTGTTGGCCTTCCTCCATTTTTAAAAACCAAAGCAGTCCAAATTTGATGTCCCCCCCCCCCCCCCCCAAATTAAATAAATTATAAATTAATAAAATTATTACATAACTTTTCTAGCTTGGCAGTCACTGAAATGAACAAAAGCTATTTGTGTGTGTGTGTGTGTGTGTGTGTGCAGATGCTGGTAAATACAAAGGAGGGGGACTGTCAGTGAAATTAACAAATTGAAAAAGTCTGCATGAGAGCGAGTGTTCTTTTTTTTTTAGTGAGTGTGGGCGTAGTCCATAGATGGAATGTGGGGGACACAGCAGGACAGAGAGGTGCATTGTGGGAAGGCGGTTACCGTCTTGATGGAGCTGCGGGTTTTCTCCCGCCACTCCTGCGCGCTGAGCTCCAGGGTGCAGTGGACGTAGGTCTCCCGCTCGTACGAGCCCAGGATGAACAGCCTGCGTGCGGAGGGGCAGACACAGAGACAAAGACAGGTCTTACAATGGCTGCACAATTACCGCAATGACACCACAGCACAGTTCCCTCCAGTAACTGTGTCAGCTGAAAGAGAGCAGAGAAATGCAGAGGGCGGCTCATTTAAATGTCCATTTTTAGACCGGGTTAGCGTCTGCTCAAATGGCCGTCAACAGCAGAATAGCTGGACATGAATACAGACACATGAATGTTTACTTTCCGTTTAATTCACATTTCAGCTCCATGAAAACAGCCCTGTAGCCATAAAAACACTTAGCAGCACAGTGCCTGGTTAGTGCTTGGATGGGAGGCCTCCAGACTAACCCAAACTGCCGCTCGAGGAGGTGCTTGTGCGGCAGTAGAGGGGAGCTGTCCCCTCTGGACCAATCAGAAAAGGCAGTGCGGCGATGGGGACACAGTACTATAGGATACGCCATCACACCCTCCCAAACGCGCACCGTACGCTGCACTCCTTTTCCCACTTTGAATCCACAGTTTGTCGCTGCAAAGTGAGATCAGAATTCTCAGTAGAGATAAACCAGTGGTTCCCAACCCTGTTCCTGGAAATCCACCATCCTGTAGGTTTTCATTTAAACTCCAATTCGGCACAGCTGATTCTACTACTTGGTGAAAACCTGCAAGACAGTAGATCTCCAGGAACAGGGTTGGGAACCACTGTGATTAAGGTTAAGAAAAAGTGAATTATTAGTAGCAGTACTGCAGTCACAGTAAAAGGGCCTTTACAGTTAACAGCATAGCAGAAACCCAGAGCCCACTGCTTTCTGTCTGATGGTTTCACTATTTCAAATCAGTGCACATCCTTACAGCACTATGACCCCGGCCAGGTTTACATTGTTGTGAGACTAGCCTTTCCCAATTTCGGAAATAAATCAACGGTCAGTTATTGCCTCTGACGAATCGCAGTCCTGTGTCGAGGGGCTCTAAATTCAGGCCACAATTCAAGCCAAGCCAACCCAACCGCCGACCCATAACACGACGCTGGCCAAGGCCCTCATTTAAAGCTTTAGCTGAAATCAGATTGCAGGAAATCAATCTCAAGATACAACTTCCCTTTTCCAGATGCTCTACAGATAGCGTCTGGGGCGAGACCAATTCAGTGTGCACAAGTTAGTATTTTCTGTTCTGTATTTGCATACAGCAATCATGCTGCTCAGCACCCTGAAGATTTTAATACCGTGTTTGCATCCAGTACTTATATCCTGATCTGCAACCTGCAGATTTAAATACTGTGTTTGCATCCAGTGCTCATCTTGATCTGCACCCTGTAGCTTTAGATACTCTGTGTACGATGGACGAAACCTGTTTGCTATGCACTCACGCGTGGAACTGGGATTTCGATTGAAACACAAATAAAAACTAATTTATTTAAATTAATCTAGGTTGAGAACCAACATGGCTATGGGGCAGTACTATTTCACCACTATAAGAAAGCATCACACATGAAAAAAGACTTAAATTAACAGCTGTAACTTATTCCTGTACCACATGGCAAAAATGCAAATTATCACCTGTGGCTTTTGACTGGAATGTTGCTGCCCTCTGGTGTACGAATTGAGAAGTGTAGTTACAAAATTTTACCTGCACTTCTCTTCATATGTAACCAGCAGGTAACAACCAAAGGCTAAAGCTGGTAATAAGTGAAGGGGCGATAAAACAAGAGCGCACGCACTTGCGTGTGCAAATCCTGATGGTGCACAACTTAATAAAAACTTTATTTTTTCACAAAAGTGTAGCATATTACAACTTCATGTAAAAATAGGCTGCATTAAACTAAATTAAAGATTTTACTGTAATATTCCTGTCTCCTCTGCAGATAAATAGTCCATTCATGTAAAAGCACTTCTCATCAATTCATGACTCAATCGCCAAATTCACAAGCCCTTTCCTTCCCAACTTGGTTGGTAACTGGAACATTTCCTTGTACTGAAGCTGTTCACAGCAAACGACATAAACAAAAAGACTTTCTCCAAATCAGAATGCTCAGGAACATGCTACTTTTATTGACCAAGGGACCATCACGGTAAAGAGACTTGCACTTGGACATTTAGACACTCTCCCACACAGAGTCGCTTGTTGATGAGTTTTGGTACTGTTAGTTGCAGTAATCCATATTTACTTCTGGTCTGCCAGTGACAAACAGCTACAAGGTTAGCTTGGTAGCTTCCCAATGATTTCATCTCATTGATAATATCACTGTTATGTCATTCGGCAGTTTGGATGTGGGAGTATCACTAATGACAAAATTACGGTGCTTGGAGTCCTTTTTCAGTTTAGCTGAATCATCTTTCAATCATCTACAGCATTTACACTAAACCAGAAATTAAAACGTAACATAAACGCTTAAATAAGGCAATAGACTATAATGGGGTATAACTTATATTTGTCATAAGGCATAACAACATGACACACAGTCCTTTTTTGGCAACCATCGTAGAACAGTACATTTTCCTCAAATGGGGTAAATACCGGAGCAATGTCTCCCCCTAGTGGACAAACTAATTTAAACAAGCTGAACTGATTCTACTTTTCTGGGATAAACTTATGCCCCCAAACAATGTAGAACTTTCACGAAACTGAAAATCGCAGGTAATAATGATAATACATAATATAATATTTCTATGCAACACAAAAGCTGATTAAATTTTCTAAATTGTGAGTCTTGTTGGGTAATAACCATGTTTCACTGCAAAAGATTTTCCCCAGGTCAAGTATGCTGCTGTTACAAGAACATGCATGCCAAGGCAAATCCTTGTGACATGACAATTTGGAGGAAAATATAAAAATTAATTTATATGCAACAATTGATTATTCAACAGCATGTGTCCACAGCATGTGGGCTGTTTCAAGACTTGGCCCAGTTCTGTAAATAAAACAAAAGCATAACAGTCCATGCAAAGCAACAATAGTAGCTATTGTTTCAAGTTCTCATGTCTACTGTTACAGATGCAATCTTTTATCTAAACCACTTAGCAAGGGTGTCCACCACAGCAAGTCAACTTAGTCACCAAAGGGCTAGAATACAGCAAGAATGCAGCTTTTTCTGCTTACTCTGGGGAGAGAAGCAAGGCCGATCCAGGCGAAACAACAAAGACGGAGTGAGTGCGTTCGCTCTCTGACTCAAACGAAAGTGTGCAAAATAAAGCAGTCCTGCGGTCTGGGGGACGGATCCTCGTAACGGACTGGTCATCGCCGCCCTCCGATAAGGCGAGGCCAGACAGTCTCCGGGGGGGAAGAGGAAGTGACGTCATACTCACAGGAAGTGCAGAAAGCCAGGTCACCAAACGGAGCCAGCACATTTTAGTCACGGCGCTCAAAAGATTACGCAGCGTGTTGAGGAAGCGAAAGTGCCGAGCGTGGGAAGGTCGAGCTCTTACTAAGAGTCCCCCGCTAATTACACAGCCCCTTATCCCGCGAAGTAAAAATAAATAAAACACCACAGGAGCGGAACCGTAATATTAGTCACTTGCTCTTTAAGTCCTACATAATTTTTTTTTTTTTTTTTTTTTACATTCTCCCCCACCAAATGACAAATGACTAACAAAATTGTTAATCAAATACCCTACGCAATATTCTGTAAAAAAAAAAAAAACGGTGTGAAAATAACTTAGCACAGGCTAATATTCACGGAAGAGAAAACCTGAAGAGGAACAGAACCTGAAGTTGGGGTGTTGCGAACCCAAGCAGGTGTGAGAGTGAGGCGTTACCTGGGGCCTGCCCTGTTTAATCCCTGACCTGTCTGCTCCACACGGACACCCTCCGTCTCACAGTTAGGGAATCGGTGAGGTACCGAAAGGCCCTGGTTACAGTGAGGCGTAAAAACAACTCATTTTGGAGGCAGACAGCTTATGAAATTAATCCCCTTCCCCATCCCCCTGGTTCTCTGCGCAGAGTCCGGTAACCTTGGTGTGTGTGCCACTGCATTGCGTCCCATATTCTGCAAAGCCACTGGCAGCGCCAGATTCGCGTGGGGGGGGGGGGGGGGGGGGCAGTGGTCAAGCTTGTCCTCTGATAAGGGGGTGAAGTGGCTGAATAATTAATGAGGTGGCTTTTCTGTATGTTCCTAGGTGCCACGATTGCCCCACTCCCTACTCCTCACTCCCCGCTCCGCCCCCCCCCCCCCCCCAGGAGATGCCCAGACAGGCACGGCCTGCAGCTGTGGATATTTAAAATTTTATCGAATGGGGGGGTGGGGGGGGGGCAGACAGACACACTGGAAAAGTGATACAGCACTCCTAACAAAAGGCACCCCCCCCCTCCACCCCCCATCCCAGTCTCTCCCTGCTGCCGTCAAAGAAAGAGCTCAGGTTGCATCTAAACGAGCCGGAGAAACTGACGCCTTTTGTTTCCCCGATTTCCCCCGCGCTCGGTGTGAAGAGGACGCAGGCTGCAGACAGCCGGGTTCTGGATGAAACGGTGCGACTGGCACGGCCTGATCAGTCCCAGCTCCTCAGAGTGGCCCACAGGACAGGGCACACAAGGTTAACCTGTACTCAGAATGAACCCTTCAAAGGAGTGAGATCACACACAGGAGATTAGAATGTTCTTGACTGAACATTCTAATGATGATGTCACAATCACTCCTGGATTTTGGGAAAAAAAAAAACATTCCATAAAACAGACTCTTCCAACGGGTTAAGGCAGATACCAGCACCTACTCGCGTAGGGCAGCTGCCCCAAGAGGAATGCAATTCCTGGGACAGGCCCTTTGAGGTAGCCATTAAACAGAACCTTGAATTAGCACTCATAACTAACTGAAGGGTGTTAATCAAAAAGCATGAACACATACAGAATATGTCTATTCCATATCGTATATAATAAGCATATTATATACACATTTGTGTCTATCAAATATGACTTATTTTCTTTAGATGCATGCCCATTAAATGTTTTACTTCATGCATTTCTATGTGCCGATAAGCATAAGCATATGCATAAATGAAATTGCGCAAAGATATGACATTGAACGATCATAAGGAACATAAGCCAGATGCAATGAACAGAGTTCCATCAGTAGATATCTGCTAGTGGAATAAACATCATGGTGGTATAAATGAGGAGGGAGGGCTAACGCTGGACTAAGTGAAGTCCCCTTCCCTCTGTACGTCCATCTGCAGTGCACACTCTGGCGCAGTGAGAATGTGCGCGCGGGGGGGGGGGGGGATCAATACACTTCCTGATCCCATTAGCCCTGTGCAGTGGGGGCGCCCGAACACATTCATTATTACAGTATTACAGCTTTCAGTGTAATGGGAGGATATTACCACACGGCACGTTCGAGCTCCCCATCGCCGCGTCTCTCCACAAAAACCCAAAACCACTTAGGAACAGGCACAGAGACTGCCTGATTTACCCCCCCCCCCCCCCCCAAAAGCATTCCCATGGAGGGCCACAGCACCCCCCCCCCCCCCCCCCCCCCAAACCCATGGCACTGTGGTGGCATTGCCATGGAAACAGGGGAAAGGGGGGGGGGGGTTGAATTGGGCAGGGCGTGGCTCTGTAATGCCCAATCCAACCGTTGAGATATCCTTTTCCGAACTTGATCGCACATCCTGGTTCGACTATATTGAGTCCGTGTCCATTTGCGTGAGGGATTGGTTTCATGCAGATGCTTCTGGAATTCAGCAACGGGAAACTATGAGACAGAAGTGGCCGCGGACAAGCTTCAGAAAAGCAGCACACAGCTTCAGTCCCTCAGAGCTCGCCGCCCTCTGCTTCAGCCCGTAAAAGACGTTTTTTCCTCCTGCTGACGCATCCGAACAGGAAGAGGAGCTGAATCACCAACATCGGGATTACATCAGAGCGACTCATTTACACGGGGAATTCCCTTTGCCAGTTTTTGCTGGGATTAATCATCTTTGCATCACGCCACAAACGCAAATGATTCAACATGTACAGTAAAATCTGGACTGCAGCATCCCCGTCTCCCGTCCACAGGATGAAATAAAACACTTTTTGGGGATCGAGGCAAATCTACAGTATAGGGCTTACTGGGGTATTTAAAGAGACAGATGGGAGTGGAGTCGGGGAGAGAGCTGGTGTGTGTGTGTGTGTGTGTGTGTGTGTGTGTGTGTGTGTGCGTGCGTGATTTCAGGCTCTTATAGCTCCAGGCTAACGCTAAAAACACCTCAGCATTCCCATTTCAGATATGTCACCTTATAACCTATCCTGCACATGACCCGGCCTGTTAAAACCTGCAGCGGTGCCCTAACGCAGGGGTGGGTACCGATGCAGCCTGCTCACAGGCTCACACGAGCAGACTCTTTCACACAGCCGAACGACGCTCTTTCACACAGCCGAACGACGCTCTTTCACACAGCCCAACGACGCTCTTTCACACAGCCGAACGACGCTCTTTCACACGGCCGAACGAAGCTCTTTCACACAGCAAAACGACGCTCTTTCACACAGCAAAACGACGCTCTTTCACACAGCCCAACGACGCTCTTTCACACAGCCCAACGAAGCTCTTTCACACAGCAAAACGAAGCGCTTTCACACAGCCGAACGACGCTCTTTCACACAGCCGAACGACGCTCTTTCACACAGCCGAACGACGCTCTTTCACCCGGCCGAACGACGCTCTTTCACCCGGCCGAACGACGCTCTTTCACACGGCCGAATGACGCTCTTTCACACAGCCGAATGACGCTCTTTCACACAGCCCAACGACGCTCTTTCACACAGCCGAACGACGCTCTTTCACACAGCCGAACGACGCTCTTTCACACAGCCGAACGACGCTCTTTCACACAGCCCAACGACGCTCTTTCACACAGCCCAACGACGCTCTTTCACACAGCCCAACGACGCTCTTTCACACGGCCGAATGACGCTCTTTCACACAGCCGAACGACGCTCTTTCACGCAGCCGAACGACGCTCTTTCACACAGCCGAACGACGCTCTTTCACACAGCCCAACGACGCTCTTTCACACAGCCCAACGACGCTCTTTCACACAGCCCAACGACGCTCTTTCACACGGCCGAATGACGCTCTTTCACACAGCCGAACGACGCTCTTTCACACAGCCCAACGACGCTCTTTCACACAGCCCAACGACGCTCTTTCACACAGCCCAACGACGCTCTTTCACACAGCCGAACGACGCTCTTTCACGCAGCCGAACGACGCTCTTTCACGCAGCCGAACGACGCTCTTTCACACGGCCGAACGACGCTCTTTCACACGGTCGAACGACGCTCTTTCACACAGCCGAACGACGCTCTTTCACACAGCCGAACGACGCTCTTTCACACAGCCCAACGACGCTCTTTCACACAGCCGAACGACGCTCTTTCACACAGCCGAACGACGCTCTTTCACACAGCCCAACGACGCTCTTTCACACAGCCGAACGACGCTCTTTCACCCGGCCGAACGACGCTCTTTCACCCGGCCGAACGACGCTCTTTCACCCGGCCGAACGACGCTCTTTCACACGGCCGAACGACGCTCTTTCACACAGCCCAACGACGCTCTTTCACACAGCCCAACGACGCTCTTTCACACAGCCCAACGACGCTCTTTCACACGGCCGAACGACGCTCTTTCACACAGCCGAACGACGCTCTTTCACACAGCCCAACGACGCTCTTTCACACAGCCCAACGACGCTCTTTCACACAGCCCAACGACGCTCTTTCACACAGCCGAACGACGCTCTTTCACGCAGCCGAACGACGCTCTTTCACGCAGCCGAACGACGCTCTTTCACGCAGCCGAACGACGCTCTTTCACGCAGCCGAACGACGCTCTTTCACACGGCCGAACGACGCTCTTTCACACAGCCGAACGACGCTCTTTCACACAGCCGAACGACGCTCTTTCACACAGCCGAACGACGCTCTTTCACACAGCCGAACGACGCTCTTTCACACAGCCCAACGACGCTCTTTCACACAGCCGAACGACGCTCTTTCACACAGCCGAACGCAGCTCTTTCACACAGCCGAACGACGCTCTTTCACACAGCCCAACGACGCTCTTTCACACAGCCCAACGACGCTCTTTCACACAGCCCAACGACGCTCTTTCACACGGCCGAATGACGCTCTTTCACACAGCCGAACGACGCTCTTTCACACAGCCGAACGACGCTCTTTCACACAGCCGAACGACGCTCTTTCACACAGCCGAACGCAGCTCTTTCACACAAACGAATGAAGCTCTTTCACACAGCCCAACGACGCTCTTTCACACAGCCCAACGACGCTCTTTCACACAGCCGAACTACGCTCTTTCACACAGCCGAACGACGCTCTTTCACACAGCCCAACGACGCTCTTTCACACAGCCCAACGACGCTCTTTCACACAGCCCAACGACGCTCTTTCACACAGCCGAACGACGCTCTTTCACACAGCCCAACGACGCTCTTTCACACAGCCCAACGACGCTCTTTCACACAGCCGAATGACACTTTACAACAGCGGGAGGGTTTGCTGTCGAGGCTCGGTTAGTTCGGTCTGGGCCTCCACCGCCAGTGCGGCGCGGTGGTGTCAGTGCGGTGGCGATGTCGCCGCCGCCGCCTGCCCCTGCGAACGGGAAGCGGAGACCCCACCTGCTACATTCCACCAGGGTGACTCGCAGGCGGCCCTCCACCAATCGCGTGTCCTGGATGGAGAGGTCCAGGTCGCAGGTCGTGGCCACCGGCGGCTGCACTTGGAAGGGGAAGAACGGTTTGTATCTGAAAAAGAGGGGAGGAGACGAGAGAGAGAACACGTGTGTTTAACGGTCACAGAACGGAGGGAAAAACCAGTACAACACTCAGACAACAGTCAGAACCCTATGCGTAAAGACCAGGAATAAAGTGACTGCAAATAATAATAAAGACACCGTAAAATGTGACAAATAAATCTGTATCGCCAACACAGGGCCTGTTTTCGGGTGAGGTGCACTACATGGGCAAAAGTATACGGACACCACTTCTAATCTGTGGGTTTGGCTACTTCAGCCACACCCATGCTAACAGGTGCATAAAATCAAGCATACGGGCATGCAATCTCCACAGACAAACACCGGCAGTAGAATGGGTCGTACCGAAGAGCTCAGTGACTTTCAACCTGACACTGTTATAAGATGCCATCTTTCCAACGAATCAGATTCAAATTTCTGCCCTGCTAGAGCTGCCCCAGTCAACTGTAAGTGCTGTTATTGAGAAAAGGAAATGTCTTGGAGCAACAACAACTCGGCCAGGAAGCGGTAGGCCACACAAACGAATGAGACCGTCCAGCGCTGAAGTGCATAGAGCATAAAATCATCTGCCTTCGGTTGCAACACTCACAACCGAATTCCAGGCTATATCTGGACTGCATCTTTTTTTTTTTTTAACTCACATCTCTGGGGAGAAGCATATAAAACAGACAAAAAAAATCAGAAAAACAAACCACAGTGCGTTTAAAATGGCGCAGGCCGGTCTGCCGATGCACGCGATACGCTGTACGGAGAACGCGAAGGAACGGCACCTCCCCCCCCCCCCCCCCCAAAATACACTCAGTCACACACCGTCCGAGCGCCCGAAGGTTTGAGGAAGCGGGGAAGAGAAGCCTCAAACGAAAGTTCAAACGTGACACGGCACACTAACGGAGTTGCATATGGCTGCAAAAAAAAAAAAAAAGAAGAAAGAAAGAAAAAAAGAAATGATTTGAAAGAGGTGAAGAAGGAGGCCCCAGGAGAACGCCTCGTCCGCTATGTATATTTTAGCGGAAGATTGTATCGCGTTACCGCCGCTCGGCTGTCTGACAGACAGTGCCGTCATCGCTCGTCCACACGCTGCCAGAACCATCAGGCGATACCGAACGCGGCGCGGACGTCACCGCTACATCACCGGAACCCGATACGAGACGTGACGTGATGTCACCCCGGGCTGGTGTGTGTGTGCTGTACAGTCAGACGGGCCCCGCCCCTGCGCCACAGGAGCGGAGCCAGGAAACCCCCCCACCCCACCCCCCGCCGGCCCCATGGGTCCCTGATTGTTTGCCCCTCCCTGCCCATTTCCTGCCCCCAGGGCACAGAGCTGTGACCTCGCCCGGCTGTGCACGGGGCAGGCTCGCCAACCCAAACTCAGACAAAACCCGGGACAGAAAATAGGGTAAAATACAGCAGTGACATCACCCTGCTTCTGTAAAATAGAGAAGCGCTCCACTAAGAGCATATGGGTCATACAAGTGACACATCACAGAGCATATAGGTAGCAATCAACAGAACAGTACTGTCAGCACTGTTTGCTGGTATTCGCGTGGTAGGCAAATTCCCACTGGAATCCCAAAAGTATAGCCAGAAAGTATCCACCAATCACCATCCATGTAATTCCTTTTGTTGTTACCACTATACTCTCTGATTGGTGGGTGCTCTTTGAAGGAACGATCGTCATCCCAGGGCCAAAACCAGGCAAAACCGAGCACCTCCCAGAAACCTCAGATTCCTACAACTGGAACAGTACCAACACCAAGAGCCTAAAAAAGCACCGGCCAGCCCTCAAGCAAGTTTCACAGTCATTTAACCACAGTAACAGGCCCAGCACACCCCATTAGAGCAGTGGGAGTCGCAGGAAGATGATTCATACGGTGGGTTCGGCAAACAGCATTAGCGGCGCTGGCTACGGTAACGGTGGGAGAAGTAACCGCAACGGTAGAAGAGTCAAGTAATGACACTGCCCACACCAAGGAAGTGACTGGTCAGAAAACCTAGTGGGTTTTCATTAGCGACCGGTAAATACATTTGAGAAAAAATCAGGTGTCCTTTCAGCAGCCAGGTGTCAGGACAGAGCTAACTGCTGTGTGGAAGCGAGCCCTGTGGCACCAGCTTAAATCCTGATAAAGTTACAGATTGCAGATGTTCCCAAACATAGCTGCCCATCTGAGAGGGAGGGGCTCAGAAAAATCTCCTCCCTCCAACAGTTTTAGACAGACCCTTACAAAAATTTTGTATATTGTATTTGGTGTTGCGACATGTTGTACTGTATTTTTCTAATGAATAATGTAACATATTAAATATTAGACATTACATTATTCATTAGAAAAATACATTACAACACTTCACAACATATAGGCAAATACACAAATTAACCTTTTTATATATTACCATATAAAAAAAACACTGAAGCATATTTTTATAATATTTTCCACATTCATATAAGTCCACATATCTACAACATATCTACAAGGAAAGCGAGACACACAGAAAAGGCTTTATTGAAGGTTCTGAAGTAGCGAATAACATGGCCTCCCCTTCAGCGTTCAGAGGGAGGCTTACTCAAACCATGTCGTCCGTTTTCTAAAAGCAAGGCTCGCTGAATGCAAATCATATCTTCACAAAGACGAGCCTATCGGAGAAGGAAATGTTAGGAATGGGTGTGTCTAAGCAGGAAGCCGTTATGGTCCGCATTTGACCAGGGGAGGCCATAGACAACAGAACCCAATAATTTTACTGGTCTGCTGAGGACAGATTTTAAAGGCTTTTATTTAAAGCCAGGGAAGTTGAAAAACAGTGCTAAATGTAATTACAGAGCAGTGGATGAAAGTCCAGATAATCCAGATTCCGATGATGGATTAAGCACGGACTTCCTCAGAGATGTTTGTAATTAATATAAATGGCACTATAAGCCCTCTTCCCTCAAATTGAGAATCAATCACAAATGCATCACAGAAAAAAAAATTAAAGGTTGACCAAATTTTTCAAAAACAAGACCAGGTCAAAACCTAGTATATGGCTGGACCTAACACACTTCATCCGGCCGACCAGTGGTGTAACTTCATAACTCGGCCGACCAATGGTGTAACTTCATCACTCACTCAGTCACTCAGTCACAGACATTCGCGTTTGTAGGGCTGGCCCCGCCCGCTGTTGTATCTACTACACATCAAGTGAGGCATTTTCTATTTTGTAAAATATTCATTTTTAGGCCATGTGTTAACTTGCAAACAATCGTAGAGAATCACAGCTGTGGGCAAGAAGAAAAAGGAGACTCTTCCCCGAATGCTTCGCTTAGAAGCTGTTCAATCCCACGCTCCTCCTTGGCGTCACATGTAGGACACAGCGGCCCATGTGACCTGGGTCATTTTGCCGTAGCTTCCTCAGGCTCCCATCATGTGAAGCCTTAAAGGGCACCCGGGGTTGTTCTCGAGAAAAATAAACATCTTTATCTAATCTGAGGCACAGAGGGACCCTGCAGCCTAGGCCAGAGGTTCTCAAACTCAGGGTCCAGGGGAACCTCTGTGCTGAATGCTGGTTTTGTTACAGCCAATCTCTCGATCAACTAAACTTGCTGAATACGGGAGGTTATGTACTTCGCGGCATTCATAGAGATTGCTGACATTACATGGCTTTAAGGGCATAAATAACATTAAAAAGTATGCAATTAAAATCAATTAACAATTAACATTATAATTAAGGGGTTGCAAATGTGGCCATAACAGGAATATACAGGTTAAACATCACAGTGTCTCAGCTGGGAATCGAGCCCACGATCACAACCAGACCAGGTCCATAACCATCATACTACGCTGCCACCTTTCACACGTCAACAACAGCAGCAGAACGAAGCTGAATTTAAACTGCCTGGGCCGGGGTGAGTTTCGGTTGGCCAGCGCTCCATGGGGTCAGCAATGCATTGGCTCCCTCCAATAATGTGCATGTCTATAGGCTGCCGCCAGCCGTCTGTGAGAGGTATACCAACCTCTCATCCAATCAGGAAAAGCTCTCCTTTACTACTGTGTTTGATCTGTCAGGTGCAAAATAGACGCAAGTTTATCTGCAGTATCGTTGTACGCCTGTAGGGGGGGTGAAACAGTCAGTGGCTCACAGATCAGCTGTGGGTTCCAGAGTCAAAGTAGTGACTCAAGCTAACAACATTTTCTTCTGCAAATTTGGGAGGGAAAAATGGAAAAGAAAATTGTTTTACATGGTGTGGTAGAAGACCTGGCTGTAAAATTCACCCCAGATTTAGGTCAGATGAGTGTTTTTTTCCATGCTGCTCTTTGTGTATCCCTGGTATACTGTCAATTCTAGCTTTCGCATTCCTTCACTGGACACATAAACAGACATGATTCATCACACTTCATGGTCCATTTATGCTAAGCACAGACAGCATGTCTATGAATGAGTCATATCAGGTCTTGATTTGAAACAGGGCTTTCACATTTGATTCTCTTCACTTAGGATACTGTACAACTTGAGGCTTTATGTTTTTCAAAAGCAACTGTAACTAAAGTTCTATTCAATTCCATTCAAAGCCAACAAAATTATTTATTTCTAACTGGTACTGCTTCTGCAATCCAAAAATGTCGGAAGATTCATGATTCGTGAGTTTTCATCTCTAAATACAGCAACAAATTAAAAGCTCAAACAGTTTACAGTTCTGCTGTAAAGAAAAAAACCAAACTGACAGAACAGGATTTTTTTATAGCGTTTGAAGAAACCCTTCTCTCACTTAAGATTTATTAACGAAAAATCTAAAAATGTAATCAGAGGCGATTTGAAGAGCATCAAATCTAACATAATTTTAACCGCACAGACATGATCGTCCAGAGCAAAAGACTTTTCGCGGGTCAAGCAGCACAGTCATGCCCCACACAGTCTCTTTCTTTTCTTGCCATAAACAGAACCCCTGACACATCCGCAGGAATGCTCGGCATGGAGGAATGCGAGTCACGGACAAGGCAAGCCTTCTGCAAGCCCTGCTCACGTGCACCACCAGCGGACCAGCCCGTCCTGCCGTGGCCCCGCCCACAGGAAGTGACCTCACCAAACGAATCCGCCAAACCACTTCCTCAGTGAGAGGAGAACAAGAAGGCGACTTCACAATCTGGAAGCTGATCAAGATATTTCTTCTTTAAAGAAGAATATACCAGCGGGTCTGCATCTATTTTTAATCTCAAGAAGTAACGCGAAACAATTCTTGTTTTTCAAAAGCTGCTGTCGCGTCTATATTTCCCTGTATTTTCTCCCTTTTTGGAATTTGCAGGCTTGTCCCATTGCTGTGAGGCCTCCTGTCAAACCAGTCGGACGCAAACCAGTGGGGCCCCCTCAAACAGGCTTGCTCTCCGAAATACACACAGCCAATCTCCACTTCATGCCCCCCCCCCCCACACCGCCGACCCCACCCAGTCCTCCAGCTAAAGCTGTACACTACAGGAAAAACTACATGGCTGGAAAAGACGGGGTCACAGGGGGTCATTAAGGGAACCTGCTTCTGCATTAAGTATTGAGAAACACAGACGGGAACATTCCAGCAGTTTGACCTCTAAAAGGAGAACTGCCGTGATCTGAAGAAGCATCTCTTCAGACTATACCCAGACTAACTAACCGCCACCACTCTGTGGATCATTTCCCCTCTTTCATGCCACTCATGTGACACGCACCTCCACTCCAGCACTTATTGTACTTTGTATTATCGTCTTGATGTTGTAGCTTGTAACTGCCCCTAGTTTGACTTAGGTTAGCATAGCTTAGGTCAGAATAATGTTCACTGCGTGAACCGAACTGTGTTCTTGGCTGTAAATAACCGTACTAAATGAGCATTGTACCTTATCGAACCTGTATTTTTGCAGTTGTTCCAATGACCATGATATGCACTTATTGTACGTCGCTTTGGATAAAAGTGTCTGCTAAACAAACGTAATGTAATGTACTGTAATGGAGAAGCGCAGTGGGGTCGGGGGAGGAGGAGAAAGTTCCAGCGTTTCAGTAGCGCGCACTGAGGCCTTTAACCCATTAAGACCCGATGCAGCGTTAGCGTGGGGTGCGACGCTAATGCTAATGCCGGGTGCGACGTTTGCCTGCTTCTCCCTTCAGAGCCCGATGCGACGTGAGCGCGTTCTGGATGCTGCTGTTATCTCATCGTTTTCAAGACACGTGACCGACGGAACGCATCGTGATTCGCTGCTGAAACGCACGTCGGGAAGGCGAAACGCATTATTCGTCATCCTCCTTGGGTCTAAACGGGTTAAACGCGGGAGGGGTCGGAGGGGCGCGGTACGGACGGGCGGCTCTCCGCTACAAGGCAGGAGTTTAATTGGACGACACGCCTGCGTTTAGTCCCCGGCGCTGACGCTCGCCGGCGGATGAAGCCTATCGCGTTTCGGGCGTGCGCGGCCGGCCCTGACGAGCGTGCCCGTCATTAAAAATGCATCCCGCCTGGGCCCTCTCCCTGGGCCGGCCCGCCGCTTAATTAGCTATCAGGTATCGTTCACGCAGCCTGCGCTGCCCGCAGCGGCCCCACATCAATCACAAACTGTGACACGGTAAGCCCGCCGCGGTGATGAACGCGTATCGTCATCTGCCAAAAAAAAATCACCTGTCTGACTGCGATCGTCTGGGCATTTTATCGAATGGAAGAACATTTTTGAAAGAGAGCATAAACATAATATAGGGACATAAAACAAGAGGCAAAGGTGCAGTTTGCGGCACAGTGCACCCTGAAAATAGCTTTGAAGTCTCTGGATTAAACATCTTTTAAAGTGAAAGTGCAACTGTGAAAGTGAAAATAAAATTCTCCTGTAATCTTCTGAAACGGCAATCTGAACTACCGCCTGCCCAACAAACACAACTGTTACCAAGTCTGCTCACTTCCAGCAAGAACCAAGCTTGTCATGAAATCTTTGTTGTTTAAAATGTGGGGGGGGGGGGGGGGCGGAATACAGATAATTGTTTAACTGTCCAAACTCAAGGAAAACCCCTCTATTTTCCTCAGCCATAAAAAAGAAAAGCAAAAGAGAAAATATGCTTATTGTGTGTTATCATGTGATGCCACGGCTATTTCTAAACATCCCCAGGAGTGGTGAGGAATTTGAAAATAAAAGGGCTCAACTTCCTGTGGGGGTTTGTTCTTCCCTGTGCCAGCGGCCCAATGGGGCTACATGCGTGAAGTCACGCCAGAATCAGAAACACCCATCCCACAAAAAGCCGAGGATCAGACACCACGAAAGGCCGTTGGAAGGCGCGGAAAACAAGCTGCCCACTGTGTTTCCAGCGATGGTGATGCCCGCCCACCACACACACACACCAAAGAATTAAAAGCGTGAGATGGAACAAAAGCCCGACACACTGATCCACTGCTGCTACACTGAGAGACTGTTCAGACTCACTTTCAGTTTCCCCCCCCACCCCACCCCCTCCGATTGTTGCATTTTAATTAACGTTTAAATCCGAAATCTCTGCACAGTACAATGCACACACAGTATTCTGTTGTGTACGATCAACGACGTTTTGCCATTGGAAAAATGGCAACAACGACTTGCCATTTTTTGTCGTCAGTTTACTAACAGACCGCTTGAAAAAAGGACTAGGCTAACTCAAAGACTATTAAAAATAACAATGGTTTTCACGTGGCCCAAAACATTTTCCCGCTCCATTGTCTGTGCTGGTGCATTGGGGTCCACGAGCCATATTGAAACGCCACTCCCCTGGGCTAACGCTAGCATTTCCCTCAGTCTGCCTTTGGCAAGCCTCTCATACGCCTTTGAGCCGATAGCAGGGGCTCGGCTGGTCAGGAGCCACTGGCTTTTATGGACGCTGCGCTCCAGTGCGCGGGCTAAACATTCCTCATTAGCATGGAAAACTCTGCGTGTTAATCACAAACCCCTTTAGAGTTTAAACTGTATTCATAAAAATACCCTCCATCTTACAACATCAGCAGATTACTCACCGATGAATATTCTCAATACAACATAACGAACTACAGACGTTTTTAATATTTTTGGTTTTTTACTATTTTAATGCTTCCTTTGTAGCTCATTTCATGGAGAAGTACATTTTGTTTCTTCCCAGTTTAGGACGGGCAGTTGCAACGCTCCCTCGGTAGGACGTGTCCCGTTTTAGAAGAGAAGGCGGGGTTGAAAGCAGAAACAGCCTCCAAAACACATTTACACCCCACAAGCCGCTTCCCTTTCACACGGATAACCCCCAGCGGAGCCGCCACAGGTACCGGGCCAGAGGCCTGTGCAGCCGGCGCACGCAGATCACAAGTGCCTGAATGAACAGAGGGGGCGCTACTGAGCAACGGTGCAGCGAACACCATGGAAACATTTTTCTTTCCCCATTAAGACGCAAAATATTTAGCCTGAACCAGACTGGTGGTAAATATGTAACCACTGTGTATTTAAAGCATGAT
Organism: Anguilla anguilla; assembly: GCF_013347855.1. Lineage (NCBI taxonomy): Eukaryota > Metazoa > Chordata > Actinopteri > Anguilliformes > Anguillidae > Anguilla > Anguilla anguilla. Next base: position 4,505,510 of record NC_049218.1, read on the forward strand.
TTAAAAAATGTTAGATCTTCTCCATTCAAAATTGATAGTGAATATAATGCCTGAAAACCCACCTTTTTAGCTTATCATTCCATGCCCATTCATTAGTAAATGGGTTTTTTTTAGGATGTGGATGTTCCCGTTTTATCTGACAGTCCTATTAAAAACATATCAAATTCTATAATCCTCTTCAAGCAGAGCAATTCCTCGCACCTGGTGTACAGTGCCTCAGAGGGCATTGAACCCTGATCACATGATCAGTCTTTAAAATCAAGAATAATGTCAAAGCTATCTCATGAACAGAAAGTAGTAATACTTCTGGGAGGGTGATCCATGAATCTGAAAACAAATGCCATAATGACCAGGGACCTCCCTTACAGAGTATACAAAGTATACCGGTATTAGGAATGACACTTAATTATATAATTAACTCAATCAATTCCAACCTCTTTTTTAAATCATTTTTCTTTAATCATGGAGCAACAAGTGAAGAGGGCACATGTGTCCATAGTGGTCCAGTACTGTTGTCCAGTACAAGAGTGAACATCTACTGGTGTACACAGGAGTACAGGGTGAAAAATGGGTGGCAGTCTAGTCTTGTAACCTAAAGGTCGCAGGTTCAATTCCCGGGTAGGACACTACCGTCATACCTTTGAGCAAGGTGCTTAACCTGCATTGCTTCAGTATGTACAGCTGTATAAATGGATGCACTGCAAATGTTATGTAAAAGTTGCGTAAGTTGCTCTGGATAAGAGCGTCAGCTAAATTCCTGTAATGTAATGTAATGTAATGTAAAAATTCCAGAATAATTGTTCAGAACAAAAACCAGAATACATATCAGTCCCTCTGGTTCCACAGTTGTGCGCCCAGTCCCAGCATGTACATTTTTACGCTGCGGAACATTCCGGAACACAATCTCACACACACCCAACCTCCAACCTCCTACCCCGTCCCCACCTATATCCACAAATCCAAAATCCATTACTTTGGTGGCACTTTTTCAAGTTTACAATATTCCCGTGCTGGGAACAAAGTAAGGCTACAACGCTCCTCGAGAAAAACGTCCGCCTGAAAGACCGGGCAGAACGCTAAAGTGATGTATACAGCAAACAGATCTCACCCTTCTGCAGGTTAGTTACTGAGGAACGCGAGCAAAAGGCAGAGAAACCGGTTATTATTATTCATTTACAATCCAGCGCACTTGACTGCAGCACAACACTGAGCTCCCAGCTCCCAGCTCAGGTTTACACGGGACAATATGAGACCCATAACACTGCGTGACAGAACCCATAATATGAGTCTGAAAGCCCTAAAGCACTGGGTGAAGGAGCGGGGGCCCAGCTTGGTGTGTAACTCCTGAAGTGGTAGCGGGGGGGGGGGGGGGGGGGGACGGAGCTGACTCAGTTCAGCTCTATAAAGCCGCTTTTCCACCGCAAGGTACCAGCTCAGCTCGACCCGATTCTACTCTACTCTACTTGACTTTTTTGGTTTTCCATCGGGCAAAAGTTGTGGATAGTACCTGGTACTTTTTTTGGTATCACCTCCGTCGAGGTTCCAAGCGAGCTGAGGCGATACCAAAATGGTGACGTGAAAACACCGCAGCTCACTGATTGGTCAGAGCAACGCGTTTCATGCGGCGTCGCTAAGGACGACCAGCTACATTGACGGGGGTACTATCTGCAGTGGAAAACGAAGTACCTGGTACCAAAAGCAAGACGCGTCGAGTTGGTACCATGTGGTGGAAAAGCGGCTTAACACAAAGGAGGGCTGAATAAAGAGCTGGTATGGGGGGGGCATGGGCTGGTAGGGGGGGGGGCGGTTTGAGTGCACAGAGCCTACTTCTGCTGGGGGCAAAAGACATAAAATAACACGCATCACATACCTTTCCTATGCGTGTTTGGTTATTACAAGGTACTGTCAAAATGACGTATGATCTATTTGTTCGAAGCTGTCCAAAACCCCTGCAGTGAACACAGGGCACACCCCAGTAAATCGGGGGGGGGGGAGCCCTTTCTACCCTGCTTCACCTTCCAAGGGCGTTCCAGTAAAACAGCTATGAGCACAGCCGTCATTTTGAGCACTATCGTGAGTGTGCGCCGCGACTCAGAAAATCAAACGATCGGCACTCTAAATCCAGCTTAACTTTCCAGACCGGCGAAGGGACTAAAGCCTATTTTATACCCCACTGATACAAAATGGTGGCTAATGCCATCCTGGCAATATCCCCTTAAATGAGCAGGAGAGGGGAACATCCCAACACAGGGTTAGAGGATTTCATAAGCATAAGCACACACACACACACACACACACACACACACACACACACACACACACACACACACACACACACACACACACACACACATACACACTCACACACACACACAATCTCACACACACACACACTCACACACACACACACAATCTCACACACACACACACACACACACAATCACAATCACACACGCACACACAGACTGTCAAAAACAAAAGCTGCAAGGTCCCCGTGTTAGATAACCTGAGACAATGTAGTCAAGAGAAGTGCAAAACAAAAGGAAACATCTCCTGTAATAGCAAATATCACCTCGGGGTGCGTCCGTACCAAAACAAAAAATGATGGGGAGTCTGCGTGGGAAACTGATCTGGCGTGTGCATCACATCGCACAATTCTGTCCAGTGCGGTGGTTATAATGCACTTTTTACATGAAGCGAATTGATCGAATCGTGTCAATTTCGAAGTTAAACTATATCTCAACCAGTCATTATAAATCAATTTAATCTTCAAGTTCCTTCAAGTTGCAATCGGTATTTCACATCGCCTGTAACAGTGGACAGTTTTCAGTTGGGGGAAAAAAAAAATTTGACCACGAGGGGAAAAAAAAAAAAAAAAAAAAACTGGAAAATTCTTCCGACCCCTTAAGAGAGGCAGTCCACTGTGGCCAGCAGCCAGCCCCACAGGGCGACACACCACTGGCTCGGGCATCGCCCGGGTAACGGAGGGTTTCAGTCGGCCTGGAGGACAGCCTCTAATCGTGCACCAGTGACCCCGGTTGGTCCATCGGCGTGCGACGCAAGTTCGTCCGTCGAGCTGCAAGTGAAGTGCCTTCCTTCGCCTGCTGTAACGTCAACGCAAGCCCAGCGTGTGAACTGGCGGTGTGATAAGAAGCAGCAGCTAGCATTACATTACATTACATTACCGGCATTTAGCAGACGGTCTTATCCAGAGTGACTTACATTTTATCCATTTATACAGCTGGATATACACTGAAGCAATGCAGGTTAAGTACCCTGCTCAAGGGTACAACGGCAGCGTCCTACCGGGGAATCGAACCTCTGACCTTTAGGTTACAAGACCAACTCCTTATCCACTATACCACACTGCCGCCCAGCTAGCAGCTAGCGCCACGTGGTTCAGCGGAAACCACAAGCACCCCCCCCGCCCCCACAAAGGAAAAGGGTGGGAGGAAAAAAAGCACAATTAAAACACTCTGAACACTGAAGCCAAACAGTTCATTACATTTAAAAGCAACCGGATGAGTCTATAAGCAGCCATAATGGCCAGCTCTGTGAATAATCATTTTCAGAACAATGCTTGGACCATACATGCAATCATTCTCATGAAAAATACAATGACTCATTTAAAACAAACAGCTTGGTGAATTTAAAAAAAAAAGAACACGATTGGACATCATCTCGCCAATTCACCCACCTCCCAATCTGAAGAGGCAGACAAGGCATCCCCGTAAATAAAGGCAATTGTTCGCCCGCCCGGGCGCACAGGGATGATTTAAACGGTTATATAAAGCGAGTGGGCTCCGCACCACTTGCACAATGCCTCAGCTGGCATGTGCCAACCGCACGTCCAAGCGCTGACGCTCGGACACTTCACCACCACACACACACGAGCTCAGACCACACACGGCAGAGTCACGCGACCTCGCGCGCCTCACCTCACCTCACCTCACGTGAAAGCCCACATATACTCCGCGCTCATCCACAATCTCCACCGAGCCTCACGAGCACAGTATCCCCAGACTGCCAATTCAACAACGTGTCCATTCTATAAGGGGGGGGGAATGTGTTTTTTTTTTGTTTTTTGTTTTTTTTTTTTAGCATAAAAGCCTTTTTATATACAGTATTTTAGCCTTGGTCAACAGGAAGTGCTGGATACATTCATTTCTGAATGCCACATCCATATGCAAAAATGCAGCAGCAGTAGCACTTTATACAAGGTGGCATCGCTTGCTTTTCCCAGAACTGACCGGCTTCTCTTACATTGTTCCGCCAGGAACTCACACCCATCGACCATCTGTTCAAGTCTGAACAGTTTGAGCACCGTCCAGCGAGTCGCAAGCAATTACATCACGCACACACACACACACACACACACACACGAAACGCACACGACGGGAAGAAAACCAGGAAACGTCTGAAGGGGGGCGTCTCAAAAGTTCCAACACCCATCTCAACGCCCGTGTGCAACACGGTTGTTCTACCCCTCCCACGGGACGTATTCATTCCAAGTGGAGCGTACAGCTCAAATATTTTCCACAGACCATCCCTAAAGCGACGTATGACACACGTGTGTAAATAAAGCAGACGTTCTCTTTTAACACAGCTATTACTTATTAAACTCCAGTGGGAGGTATGCAGATACAGATGCAGACCTGGATGTAAGTCACAATTTTTTAATGCGTGCAAACAATATTTTAATTTTTCTCCTTCTCAATGATCAAAGAGAGCGCAATGAGATCATTCTGTTAACCCCCCCCCCTCCCCCCCCCCCACCCCAGGCCACTAGTCACACAGCTCCCATGTACAACCGAAAAAAAAAAAAACCTTCACTTTAAAGGCACATCACATTTTCAAAAGCACCTGCGCGAAACGTGCAGACTGCAGATGAGAGAGAGACATGCAGGAATGTCACGTCGCAGACGGCCGTGCCCGCTTTCCGTATCCGCCACGCGGCATCCGCCAACGTCCGCGGCCAGCTCTTCCTCAGTAATCCTGCCGACTCCCACCTTCAGCGCGTGGGAGACCAAAGTTTACTTAAGTTATCTCGATCAGAAACCCAGAGACTGGCCTCCCGGGGGACGAAAGGCTCTTACGTAATCCCCTGCCCTGCTGATATGACAGGGTAAACAAACACTAAAACTTTGCTAAGAGAAGAAGTGCACATTGCCCTCTGATTCTTACCTCTACCTGCACTAACGATGGTCAAATACTGTCATCGGTGTTTTTAGACTACTATCAACAGCAGTCTTTACGTATATATATCTTCCGTACGGCACTTATGAAATAAAACCACAGCAAACCAACCAACAGAGGGCTCAGCTGAATTAATAACTCACAAACACAACTGGACAAGCATAAGGTTTCGGACAGTGCACCATATAGGTTTCCAGAGGGCTTTACAGAGACAAAGTCTCCATTTAAAAAAGTGATCAAATGCTTATCTGTGCCCCTCCCCCCAGAATGCAATGCAACAAGTAGGAAGGTCCATGCGGGGGGGGGGGGGGGGTAACAGATGTCTGGAGAGCAATTATGTAACGGCCTGCATTACTGGGGGGGGGGGGGGGGGGGGAGAGTTGTTGCATAGGCTTGTGGATACAGCCAGAAGTTGCTGCTACCACCGCTAACAAACACACAGTGGGGGATTTCTGACCCCACAGAGAAAGCATAGAGACTACCACCCTCTGCTTAAAATTCTACATGAATCACAAACCCTCACAGAAAACAAATATCATGAAATGTATTGGAAATACATGAATCGAATACGAAATATAATGAACTATTTCTCACAGCAAAATAAATATATATATTGCAATATCTGAAAATGGCAATGATTTCAATATTTTCCTCTATATTCTTATGAGTTGCATTGTCTTTAAAACACATTTTATTATTTCAACAGATGGCATCTGGATGAGACACATTTATAAGAATGAAAGTGGCGATATCAGACCCAGGTCAGCCGGCATGACAGAGCTTCCATTACATGCAGCAATCTGGCTGTGATCAGGCAGCTCTAGAGCTTTACTCAGTTATATCACAATCGCTTAAGTGACCGCGTGGAAAGATACTGGGAAGGTTACGGTCCCGTTCGCTTTGCAGCTTCGCGAGCGACCGCGTGTTCGCCCGCCCGCACGAACGATGCCGGTTACCGAGGCGATGGTTAAAACGGCAGCAGCCCCCCAGCACTTGCAGCAGCAGGGGTAGCCAAGGAGGGAACACGAAAAATCTTCAAGTCACAGTTGCTTTTTCAGGACCAGGCAGGCAAGTCTTCACTTGAATTGCTCACCTTAAGAGAGTAAAGAATCTCAACTCAAATGGCTCTTCCGCGCATACGGCATTAGTGTTATCGTTGACAAACTGCCCAAATTTTCAAACTACCGTAGCAAGAAAACCCAAGGCCACCTGTACAAATGCCTGCCAAGAACTCAACACAGCTGTACAGGATGGTAATCTGCACCAAAGAATGTCCTAGCACTTATGTTTAAAACATGAAGGTGTTTTAGACATTTGTTTAGGATAAACTACTTTATATAACTGCAGTCCATTTACTTTTATCTAAGCATACACTACAATCACCAGACATGCCTGCCTAGAATGACTTGCAAAACAAATATTTCAAGGGATAGGGCCAGTTGAACTACTAGTTTCGAAAGTGTTCCGTCTTGTTGTTTGAACTCACAATCCCAAGGTCCACTGCTTGCATCAAATTTAAATCTCTCTGCATAAAATAAAAAATCAGATACAGCAGCCACACTATCGAAACAGGCATCATGAATTTACCAAGCAGTTTCTATTTAAAACCTCCCCCTCCAACCACTTTTCTCCAAAACTCGGGCACCGGTCCTATGATGTCCTCAACCAGGTGAGCCAAAACATTCAGGTGACACAGATGTGAGGAACCCCCCGATCGGAGAACAGGTGATGAGGACAGGCTGTGAGGTCCAGGTGCTTTGGCAAGGGGAATGCATGGGGGACTAAACCTGAGGAACGCTGGCCATGTCAAACCCACCTGAGCCCTGGGGGCAGGGGGGTGGGGGAGAACAACTGCACCCCGGTACCCCAGACACCATCACGCTCTGCCAATTCTGCTTAAGCCTGCTTGGCTGGGGGCGTCGAGTGGCGCAGCCCGTAGAGCGCTAACCATGCGCTCAGCGCGAGCCGCGACGTCGGCGGTTCGAATCCGACCGCCGACCTTTGTCGCACGTCCCTCCCTCTCTCTCCTCCTAATTATTCCTGTCTCTCTACACTGTTCTATCCAAATAAAGGAAGAAAAAAAAAACCCCAAGCCATCATCAATGAAACCACTTAGAAGCTCACGAAGGCCCATTTGAATACATATATAACAGAATGCACTTATAACAATGCATCTGTTATCACATAATCTTGCATTCATCTCTCGTTTTTTTTTTTTCTTTTTCTTTCTGCAAAGCCACCTCGCAATTTGTTGCCAAGGGAACAAGATGCAAAATGCGAATGGTTAATTGATTGGTGGTCACCACCAGTGAGATCCGTAAAGCGATTCACCTCAAAGAAGGAAAACATTGCAGCCTGAACAATTTATAGTCTTATGTTTCCTCCAGGGTCGGTATCCAGACTGTGTTCTGTTTCCTAACTGAGACTGTGGATGTGCTGTGCCCTCACACGATGCTACTAGCACTTCCATTTTTAAAACTCCACACGGCACTTCAAGGTAACCACTCCAAAGCTGTAGCACTATAGTACATTGCATTACATTACGTTTATTTAGCAGACGCTTTTATCCAACGCGACGCACAAAAGTGCATACCAAGGTCAGTGGAACAACTACAAAACACAGGTCTGATAAGGCACAATACACATTTTGTACAGTTGTTCATAGCCAAGAACACAAATTCGAGTTCACACAGTGAACACTATTCTGACCTAACCTATGCCAAGTCAAACCAGGGGCAGTTACAAGCTACAACATCAGGACGATGATACAAAGTACAATAAGTGCTGGAGTGGAGGTAACATGAGTGGCATGAAAGAGGGGAATTTAAGTGAAATGATTCGCAGAGTGGGGGCAGTTAGTCCAAGTATAGTCTGAAGAGATGCGTCTTCAGACCACGGCAGAAGATGGGTAATGAGGGAGTGGTTCGAAGTGGGACAGGGAGTTCGTTCCACCACCAGGGAGCTAAGGTGGAGCTATAGTACCATATTCATTACCTAATAATTCAATCCACACCCGTTAATCTGGGGAACTTTACAGTAATCAGAATACAATCAGAAATGGAACTTCTGTGGACTTAAAAATGCTTTAAAATATCCTAACAATGGCGTGTGGTTTCTCGTTCGTGTTTGAAGTGTGTCCCCTGAAATAAGCACTCTGGCCACCCAGTCTCCAGTGCTTACTTACGCATACATGCGAAAGATTGGGATATTGCCCAAGAAAAAAATGATTAAATGCTAAGGGGGCTTCTGGTCCCACAACAACTTGGCTCGCTTTATAGAACCACCTAATATGAAATGAAACAGAATATTCCCCATGAATAAACACATTTCAGCATAATAATTTTCCAGCTAATCAGTCACACTTCTCTCATTTCTCGAAAGGAGCTGCCTCTCTGGCAAACAGCGGGACCTCAGGGGAAGGCTTGAATCTTAACGGCTGATTTAAATTAATTTATTAAATTAATCCCTGCACATTTGTAAAAAATATGCCTTACAGTATGCTTTCCTGTGCTCAAAAACAAGGTGATTTGCAATGCACACTGGGAAATGGAGTTTATTCTAAACTGACCAATAAGAACTGCCACATCCTTGAGATGTGGTGACACAGTCAATTAAACACTGATAAGGCCAAGGTCACACTCTTCAAATGTTGTTTTTAAAACATATTTTAATGTCTGGTTTCCGAACGTTAACAGCATGTCATGTCTTATCATAGTAAATCTGGAGACCAGTCATGCATGACCCCCACACAGAGCTCCCAAATCCCAGCCCTGCAGGCCTGCAGACTGTGATTCACCTAAACACCGTCACAATCAGGCAGGCCAGTCAACTGACCAGCTGCTTCGTTTGATCAATGAAGTGCTCGTCACTTTAATTGACCAGCGACTCTCTAGGACCAGGGCTGGAGAGTCCAGCCAGCACTACAAGAAAGCTCAATTAATCAATGCCAGAAAAGTTCAGAATATTACCTCTTTAACGTCAAAGAAGACAGTCTGCTTTCATTCAGAGTTTTTTTTTTTGTTAACTGTATAAATAATTCACGCAAAGGACACATAGGTTTAAAAATAAACGTCAAATTAGTCATATCAATAAGCAATGCATTCAATTTTGACTTTAGTGCTCACATTTGTGTTTAAAATATTAAATATGAACATTCTTTTTCATAAATGATGCTCACACACGAACTGCAGGGGCTTCACTTGACTTGGGAGAGGTTTTCATTCACTGGCAACACAAGCCTGCCCCCCCCCCCCCATTTTATCCAAATCATGGCCGAAACCAAAACTTCCCGATTTGTCTTTTTAAGGATCAAACTCCCAGCACTGCATTTCGGGCTGCTCCTCTGTGGCCTCTCAGGTGACCCCCCCCCCACCCCCCTCCTCCTCCTCGTTTGGCAGCTGCCTGCTTCCTTTCACACTTGTCCGCGGCCCCCCCTCATTAGACCATGTGACACCTGGCTGGGTCACACACCGCAGGTGTAAAAAGTCCTCCAAGACGCCGGATCACAGACCTGGGTCAGATACAGCACGCATTTGTTTTGAATTCAAATACTATTTCTACGCTTTACTGATCTTGTCCGGTGTATTGGAACCAATGAAATACTCTCGAAAAGTGCCAACCCCCACCTTCTGGTCATATTGGCAGGCTCAATTACACCAGGCAAGATCAACAGAGCACAGAAAAGCATCCAAAAACAAACAGTATTTCAATCCAAAACAAATACGTATGTGACCCATGTCTGCTGGATCAGTCTGCCAGGTGGATGAATAAGTTATTTGCACCCCACAGGGAGACATTAGAAAAATGCCATTACACGACCGCTGGCTACACTGATATAAAGACCAATTCTTACATTTTTGGCGTGGTATACGTAGTACTGAATACATTCAAGTACTTCACAATCGCACCCCCCCAAAGGAGCTTCACTACTCAGGATTTCTGTCTCTGCAACACCGCTTCTGTTCACTGCTTTTCTTTTTTTCACAAATATGTTAGCTTTTCTGATTTCTTGCATATTTTTCAAATGAGGGTTTTATTCCACCTGAATCGTCCAATGAGAGTGAACCATGATCCACACCTGTTGTCTGCGCTCACCGTAGTGTGGCTTCACCATAAGTTACGTTCGGTAGGGGTTTGGCATTTATTGTGGCAGGGAGTAACACAAAAAGAAAAAAAAAACATTTATGCCAAGTCACTTAAGAGTACTGGTCGCCAGTAAGTGCCACTGCATAGTATATACAGGTGTCTGGAATTCTACAAGTGGAACACAATAGGGGTGAGGGAGAAAAATCGATACTGCACAGTACTGCGATACTTTATTCTGCCATGCAGTATCGAACCAGTGGTGCCACGTATCAATATTTCATCGAAATGCGCACATTTCATAATGCACGTTATTTTTAGATTACGATTTTAATCCACGGCACAGAGGCGAAGAACCACCCTCCACGCATTAAAATGATACAACCGTACATCTCGTTGTGGATTATCCCGTTTATAACATGGTCACTTCTAGAAAAAAAAAAGCACTTATTTTCATTAGATATTTTACATTCAAAATTAAAGGTTATTAGCAAGAGAGGTGCCATTTCCCTGGCAACACACAAGAGACTAATATCTGGAAGAAAACCACTGCCATCCCACAATAAACATCAATTTACAATACAATGGAATACATTCAAAATTAAAGGTTATTAGCAAGAGAGGTGCCATTTCCCTGGCAACACACAAGAGACTAATATCTGAAAGATAACCACTGCCATCCCACAATAAACATCAATTTACAATACAATGGAAACATTACTTCCAGCAAATGGCCCAAACCGTAGACGCTACCTAGCAACCAGACACCCATTCCAGTCTCTCCCGTTATTGGTCAAGTAGCAGGCCAGTATAATGCGTGGTTCTGAAGTGTTTTTTATACGCTACACGCGTGCCATCTAAAACTCCAGATGGTCCACAACTGCCGCTCACCCAGAACGGCTACCATTGCAGTGCTGTGACCGGAAGAGTCTCACCCTTTTCATTGTTTATTTCCATTTTTCCCGAATTTAATTGCCCCATTATTTATTTATTGAAATTAATTCAAGCTGCCTGCTTAAGAGACCTTATGTTCCTGAATGTTTTATTTTCTTACAAGCTGCCACGATTTCACTGCGTTAATCTCCACGAGTGAAGGGTTTAAGTGAAATTAACTGAAGCAAGACATTTTTACTATCGTGAGGTGTAATGGGTTTTGGCATATTGTTCTCCTTAGGCATACGACTTCAACTTTTTGGAGTCTTCAAATGAGAAACAAATGAATAAAAAAAATAACAATATATCAGAGTACGGAATCGCAAAACTGAGTGCATCGCAAAAACAAAAAGAACTGCGGTACCGTCCTATGCTAAGTATCGTATGCTAAGTATCGCGATAACACTGTATCGTGGGGGCCCTGATGATCCCCACCCCTATAACACAATACCACTCTTAGGCGCTAAAGTCAATAAACTCTCACGTAGAGGATGGGAATGATAAATGCTGACTCAGGCATCATTCGTGAACATCCCATAAATGCTCACCGGGGTTCAGACCCGGTAACTCAGTGTGTCATGCACCTGACACCGCTGTGAAACAGCTGACACACTCTGCACTACGCAGGGGGGGGGGGGGGGGGGGTCATCGTGAACCCCTCTTTACAGAAAATAAATGCCTTAATGGTGTGAAATGATTCACTCCGTGTTAAGTAAAAAAAATTTAATCACCTTGCCTTCTATGTACGGGCAAACTATGCCAGGGAAATGGTAAAGAAAGACTCCAACACCAACATTTTTAACCAAAAGTCATAAAAAGAACATTTTTGGCAAGATTCAAAATCCTTAAGTCCATTACTTACAATAGCAACTTTCAATGGAAAGGATGTGGACCACACTGGCCAGTAAAATGGAGACTCATTGCATCTATTCAATTGTAATAATTCATGAAAATTAGTTTAAGAGATCTTAATCATGACTTAGACTCTCTATTCAGCACCACAGATAAAAAAACACCATAAAACAGCATAAACTCAGCCCCCCTTTTTCTCCCTCGAGGATAAAAAAGGTATTTCACAGAGATGGTGATGTCATGTTTGGATCCCTACCAACCAATCCCCTTGGTTCACCGCTCAACCATCTGTCCCGCTTGGCATGTCCAAAGCTCACCAGCACTGCCCTGCTTTCATGAACACGGAAAACATACACACACACACTCTCTGAAATAAAAAAAAAGGTAGAGCGGGGGTAAAATTCTGCTCTTTAAGGAAGGAACATTTCCCAACGGATAATAATAATGTGCTATTTGGGTACTAGTAAGTACCTTTTACCAGCAAAAAAAAAAAAAAAAAAGGTACAAATGGATTACGTATTGCTGGCAAGGGGTGCAATTGTATGTGCATGTAAGCTACCACCCCAGTGACAAGCATTTGTACCTTTTTAAGGCACTTTTTCATACCATTTTTCTCCTGAGAGATGTTTATGTGAATTAGGCACAAAAGGGCTGTAAGTACGTGACATTTGTCACCTGCAAAGCAGCCAAAAACAGCTGCCGTGGCAGACAAGCGCGACTTGGACGCAAAAAGCAGTGTGACCACCGCTGCACAAGCGTGACTTTCGTAACCGCCGCAGGGCTAACGTCCAAATTTTTTTTTTTTTTTTTGTCCTTCGCTCCGCATCAGTGGCTCTCCTTCCAACGACTCACAAAAAATCTGTCCTTGGCCAAAAGGAGATCTCCCCCCAAAAGACACGCGTTTCCCCAGGCCCGGGTTTCATTTCGGGATGCATCCCCCGGATGCCTGCCACTGTCAATACCAGAGTGCCCACCTCAGCACGTAGAGCCAGCCAAGAGCAAACCTTGAGCCAAAATGTCTGAACGTGAAAGGACATGATGTCACTGCTGGCTACGGATCTCACTGGCTCGGCTGTGAGATTCCCACCCGCGTCGATCTCCTTAACCTCTCTCACGCAGCCCAGTGTTTACTTGCAGCTTACCAAGCACTCGTTTTTATAATCCATTTTTTCATTGCACTTTTTCCCCCTCGTTGTTTCTTTTTCCCCCCCCCCCTTAGGAATTCCCAATACAGTAGTGCCTGTAGGCCTGTCTCAAACCTGCAACCTCCTCCGTATATTCAGGAGCAGGCAGAGGCAGACAAGCACGCACGCGCCCTCCTGCCAAAGGCACGCAGCCATCTGTCCCACCTGGTTCCACACCGCGGCCGCTGTGTCGGAGGACTACGCTTCACGCACACACACACACGCCTGCCGAAGGCAGACGGCAGGCGGCAAACGGATCGGAGGAGCCGGTCTCCCGCGAGGAAACCCTGCCAACTGGAACCCTCCCTTCCAGGCTAGGCTAACGCTAGCATCACTCAGACAAAGCGGGGGCACAGTTAAGAGTTTGAGTCCGTACTGCAGGAGTGCTGGAAGAGGACATGCCACCTAGGCCCCCGTTAAGGCCTCCTAAATAACTTAATGGCTCCGTGGACCGTCGTTAACACACCGACCTAAAGCTCATGTCATGTTTTAGGACAGAGTGTGGCACAGTGGGTAAGGAACTGGGCTTGTAACCGAAAGGTCGCCGGTTCGATTCCCGGGTAGGACGCTGCCGTTGTACCCTTGAGCAAGGTACTTAACCTGCATTGCTTCAGTATATATCCAGCTGTATAAATGGATACAATGTAAAATGCTATGTAAACGTTGTGTAAGTCGCTCTGGATAAGAGCGTCTGCTAAATGCCTGTAATGTAATGTAATGTAATGTTCACTGAAGGTGGCTTGTTTTTATTATTCTTCCAGGAAAGCACAATGATCGGTCCTCAAAATGAAGCTTGTTGTGAGTCAGTAATACACAACGCATTTTGTGATGGGTGCTCCCTCAGTTAAGTACAGGCATTCGTATTGTTTGACGAAGCGCACAGATTGCACAAATTGGTTCAATAATTCATCTGCCAAAATATAATTTTAAATATTTTTCATAAACATAAACAAGTAGGCCTATATTTTCAGAGGCAAAATAACATGCTTTGTACACAGAAACCAAATTCAAATTACAAATCAGAATGTTTTACAAATTCAAGATTTAGCCTACATGCATCTTAATGACATGTATATGATTTGAAGGTGAATGATTTGCTGGAAAGAAACCGAGCGTTACATCATCCAGCTGGAGTAAACCTCAATAAGCATTTATGAAATCCACTACAGAGCAATGTGGTTACAGCAGGCCTTTTGCCTGTTTGTTTTCTGTCAATACTAGAACTGTTGACAAAATTTTAGGCCTACATCTCTGCCCTCCTATATTAAATATTACCTTGGACCGTCTGCAGGTAGAAACTTTATTTTAGGTTTAGGCCTGCTACTGTACGGTTTAGAGAGGTCACGCTATGCGATTCGCTCCTTTCCCCGATCCAGCGAAAGCACTTCACGCAAAACAAACTGCGATCACGGCTAGTCAGACTGAGGCAAGCAGGCAACGCCTCTGAGCAAAAATGCTTACTGCGCTGAAGCTCACCGCAAACTATAGCGCCTTCTACATACCGAATGGACAAAAAGTTGCCATGTCACAGTGAGTACACTTGCCGAAACTTCTGGTCTCACACTTGCGAACCTTACAGATGTAATGCGGAAGAAAAGGTCCGACATAGCTCAGGAGGTAAGACCGATTTGTCTGGCAGTCGGAGGGTTGCCGGTTCAAACCCCGCCCTGGGCGTGTCGAAGTGTCCTTGAGCAAGACACCAAACGCCTAACTGCTCTGGCGAATGAGAGGCATCAATTGTAAAGCGCTTTGGATAAAAGCACTATATAAATGCAGTCCATTTACCATTTACCAAAAGGTCCAGGTCGGACCAGGCACACTTTCACGGAACACGAATGTGAAAGCAAGCTGGGCACACAGAATTGGTAGCTCGGGAAATGAATCCGTGGTCATCTTCCACGACACTGAGACTTTTATTTCGCATTTTTCAGAAGACTTTTATACAGGGCATCGCCTACCATCAATCTACATATTTGCATATTCTTCAAGTATTGTACCTGAAGGAGGAAAAATAGGATAACACTGAATTATGGGTCATGAGCAGCTGGTTATAATGCATCACTGTGCTCATGTTCTCCCTGTGATTTAGGCCTAATCATTACAATTACACCTGCTTTTAAATGATGGTAATAATGATGATAATAATAATAAGCTTTATTTATATAGCACCTTTCATACATAAAATGTAGCTCAAAGTTCTTTACATTCAGCACGAACCATCATTAGTTGAAGCAGTTGGGCATAAGAGTTTAGTGTATTAAAATCCTATTGTCTGAATGATTCAATTCTGTCTATTTTATGTTAAACTATAGAGCTCAGCACTATACTTCAGGCTCAGACCAGCGAAGTCTGGTGTCCCCCAGAAAAACGTTAAACAGGGCAACAGCGGGACATGCATTTTGCACTTTGACATTCTGCTGAAAAATGTATAGGCCTACATGAACACATGAACATTGCTCTATTACACAATCAACAAATTCCTGGAAGACATTCTCCAATTTCTACACATTGCCCGTGAACACATGCCACACAGAAGTGAATCTGTTAAACCCACCGCATCGAACAGAAGCAGCCACCCCTCAGAAAGAAGTCAAAGCAAGTTATGTTCTCGCACAAGCTATTAGAAAATAATAGACGTATTGGCAAGGGGCTGCATGTCTTCAAGGCCTTGGCAGTTGTAGGCACATAGAGCCCATTCGATAAATAACTAGGGGTTATTCGGATAATGGCCAGAATTTTCACACACAGGTGTTTCTTCTTTCGTTAACGAAAGGCACGCCTCTTTCTTACAACTGTTTGAACATTAGAAGCAAGGGGTCTGTCTCTAAAGCAGTCAATTACAGTAAAGTACTTTCCATTAATGAATTTCACTATGGTGGGCACAGCTGCATGATTGATCTTTAAAATCGTGACATGAAACCACACAATACTGAAAATATTAGAGAAAACTTTCCGCCTCTATATTCGGTTGTATATAGCCTAATTTTCATACTGACTGCATGCAACAGTGCCTTCCCTTTTGAAAAAGAAAATGAAACACTAGGTTTCAATAGTTTGTTATGTCTGTGGTAGGGGATGAGGGAACGGTGTCTAGGCAGCAGCTAGGGTTTAGACTGAAGTCTGGCTTGTAATAATATAATGACATTCCATTTTGAAAGCCACACATATTCGTTAAACTGCTAGTCAAAATGAAAAATGACAGGTCTGGTAATACATTGATTAGCCCTACTGTATGACTCGTTCTCACATATGCTACATGATGATCCAATAATCTATGACAAATCACTCAATTCAGGAAGAACTGGGTGTGTGTGTGGGAGGCTGAGGAAGATAGGCCACATACAGTATTTCTGAGTTGTAGAATAATAATAACGGATCTAATTCCACATTTAAAATGAATAACAACTGATTTCTAGTTCCTTTACCACATGAAAGAGGAAGAATAGAAAGGCTTTCTCAAATAAGTGACAAGGCAATTTGCCGTTTATAAATATTTCAGCAAAATATGTTATCTTCATTAAATCAGAGATGCACACAACCCCCTCCGGTCTAGACGGTGAAAACTGATCGTGGAATGTATACTGCTGTGTGGATTGCAGATTACACTCATGTTTACGCACTGCATACATTTAAACTACGTCTTCACACACAATTTGTGAAATGTTAACCTTTCGCCTGTTCCTATTCTGCGCGAGAAGTGGTCAGAGTAGAATGCTTATATGAGAACCGCAGAATGTGTCATCCAGCTAGGACGGTTTGCAGTATAAAAATTAACTTCCGGTTAAATCTTTGGGGGTGGGGGGGTATTTTGGCATGTGAACAACAATATACCGGCAATTCAACGACCCTGATCATACACAGGTGAAATTAAATGATGTAGCTACATACCTCGTGAAGGCACCATGTCACCTGAAAATGAAGCTACTGGTTTAGCACAAAGTTGTACCTAGCCAGGTAGCCAAACGAGAAAATTTACCTGATTTTGTAATTAGGCAAAGTGTGTTTCTTCTTAATTACGCGCTTCAGTTGGTTTACAATGATGGATGTGAGTTGGGGCAACGGTCTACCCTCGAACTGGGACTTCACTTCGAAGTCTATCAATGGATCTTCTAAGAAGGAGAATGACCAGTGCGTGAAAGGCGTGCGGGTAAACTGCAGCTTCAGCCGTCCTATGACCCGGGTCATCTTCACAAAAAGGTAGGCGGATTTACCGAAGACCAGGTCGACGTCAATCGCCAGGTGAAACCCACCATTGTACTCCAAGTCCACTTCAAAATTGAGCTCATCGGGCATGCCATCCTCATTGCACGCCACTGGCTTCATAAGTTTTGCGGTTTTGAACACAGGCAACGAATTACCCAGAGATATATCCCGGAGACTGAGTCCCTCCAACAGCCGGCCAGCCGTCTTGGTTTGCAGCAGCTCCTCGAATTCCACCTTGATCTTTTTGGTCACCCAGTGTCTGACCACCGGAGTGTCCCGGAGTTCTCGAAATAGGAACAAAAATATTGCATTTAGAAAATTGCACGTCTCCGGCTGAGAGGTGTGGAGTGGCTCGTTTTGAGAAGGCGGCGGCTGTTGTTTAGGGCTACTGCCGGGGACAGTCGCTTCCTGTTGCCTAGGAGAGATGGTCTCTTGCTGTTTGGATGTTGTTGCAGATGCCGTGTTGTCTGGCTGTTGTTGTCCTGATTCGGCATGTTGGTTATTAAAGTAATCCTTCAATGCGGGCTCAGGCACTGCTTTGACATATTGCACTGTCCTAGCTATAGGCTCGGGGCTTCTTCGATACAACAGTAAGAGCTGTAATAGCAGAGTGATGAGCGCCCCGGAAAAAGCGGAAATAAATATCAAGTAAATCATCTTAAAACGGCTTGCTATCTTACCGTCTTCGCGTTAAAATGTTATCATTTTTAACGGTTTAACCGTATTAACAAAGGCAAGTTCCACCTGGTCGATCACAAAGCTGCCATATCATCTGCCTCTTTCCTGGGCTTCTCGGCTCCTCAGCTGATTGGGCGGACGTATTACGCGTAATCACCGAAAAGCCGTGCGTAATGACGGAGTTTGCCGGAGTGTATGCAAAGCCCTCCAGCTTCACAGCACCGAGCCTGAAGTCAAGTGGGATTTGCGAGTCACTGTAGTAACTGATCGTGTTGCAGGAATATGCGAAACGAACAATGGTGCTCATCACGTCTACGCAAGTTACCCAACATATTAGCTATATTCAGGTTGTGCTTTTGCCGCTTCCATTTGAGATTTAATTTTGAGAATATAAAGCAATGTATTAAAGAGCGGCCTGGAGAAACAGGTGGGTTTTCACCATGAATGTTGGCTGCTAACATAACTGTGTTTTGATAAAACTACAAAGGCCCGTTTCGTGTTAAGTAGGCTAGACAAAAAGACTGCATGGTAGTATAACTGATTTTTCCCCACTGGCATACAACTACCAGCCTCACCACCCACAGTACAAGTGAGGGTAGCAAATGAGAAAACAAACACCTGAAAAGACTAAACATGAGCCGAGAGTTTGGAAAGCAACTTGGTCCTTGGCATCTAAAAAAAAAGCCCTTTGGCACAGCAAAGCATATTCGATTCCACATTGGGGCACGGTAAACAAAAACATTAACATCTACGTGAAAAACAATACAGCAGTTCAGGTGTCAAAGCAACTATCTTGATTAGCGCCACTGAAAGAGAGACTGCCACCTAGTGGTAACATGTGATATATTCATAAAGCATTATGATATTTCTCCAGCACTATTACTGCTGTAATATTTCTCTTCTCTTGCCTCCACGCAATGCTTGATGTTGCAAGACACATCAAGACATAAACACATTTTATTCCTGGAACAGTCACATGTCTCTTTGTAACTTCATAGGCAATTTGTGCATTGCCAAAGCAGAAGTACTGTACCACAATAACAGCTAAGTCAAAAACATTATACAAAAGAAACGTTCACTGCTGAGAAGTTCAGAGATCACTGCTATCAGTTCCTCTGCCATATAATATTACAAAGTGTGACACTGAGTACAGACCATCCAGGTTGAAGATGGGTTTCGTGTGGACGACAGCGAGTCCTCCGATGATGAGTCATACCCCTGATGTGTATTGTGTTGTAGAGGAGACAGCAGGCTGGATGCAGTAGGTGTATGCAAGTCGTGGTTTTTGCACAATCACTGGAAACTAAGGCCACCGAAACAAATGTGGGTTATTTTCAATTAAATTTAAACAGTTACTGGAATTTTCTATTGGTCAGCCCTCTCCTTTGTTGCTTTCTCTTTAGGCCTCTGCAGACCTGGGTCAAATATACGTATTTGTTTTGGATTCAAATACTTTTCTGTGCTCTGTTGATCTGGCCTACTGAGAAATGTATCTGAAGCCAAAAGAAATATGTCTGCACCTCTGTACGTTAGGAATTCCACAATCAGTGGGCACAAACACATATTTATTTAGTGTTTATTTAATGATAGCCACAGCAGTGGATACAAGAATATTTGTTTGCCTAGTTCACCCATCACCCAAGAATGTAAAGCTTTTAAAAGTGTCCCTAGCAACCTGGGCATGAACGTCACCTTGTTCAAGTCCAGATGTTAGCCACTGCATAGCCAAAGAATGAGAGTGAACAGCCAAAGGACAAATGAGGACCGAACATGGCATTGTGTTTTTTCCCTGACAGCGAAAAAACTGAGTCAGCAAAAGAAGTGCAGCTTATTACACAAGCACGCTCAACAAGCTATGCAAGTTTCACACTTGGCTTTGGTTTGAACCAGAACAGAAAACGGTTTGTTCCTTTGTACAGTGACCAGAAAAGATATGCGCTCATTTCAGAATAAGGGGCTGAGATTAAACTGAATATCCAAAACAGTAAAGAAACTTGCACACTTAATATTTGTCCCATCGCAAGATGGATTAACTCCAATTCAAGACTGATTACCACAAAAAGCTGAAACATTACCAGCATTAGATCTAATAAAACACAGTTGTGCTAAAGCAAATAGTTTATTTATAAAAGTAATATATATATATTATGACAGTAACCTGAGGAATTCAGCCTCCTATTGCCAGCAGCCATACCACCACAAACTCTGCTCCTGCCGACTGGCTAAAGCCAAGTAAGTGTGGGCTTGGTTAGTACTTGGATGGGAGACAACCAGGGAATACTGAGTTGCTGCTGGAAGTGGTGTTGGTGGGCCAGCAGGGGGCAAACTTCCCTCTGGTCAAATAAACCCCAATGCCCCAGTGCAGTGACGGGGACACTGTGCTGTAGGAGATGCCATCTTTTGGATGAGACGTTAAACCGAGGTCCTGACTCACTGTGGTCGCTAAAGATCCTATGACACTATTCGCAAACAGTAGGGGGTTCCCCGGTGTCCTGGCTAAAATCCCAGATCTGGCTCTCGCAAAAACTTGCCACCTAATCATCCCCTGATTTAAATTGGTTAAAAAAAATTTCTCTCCCTCCAGTGGAGCTGCTCAGTGGCCAACAATAGAGGATTGTGGTTGTACTGGGCAGCTCCGAGGTGTGAATATGTATGAGTGTGAAGCAGGGCGTTCCTGCAAAAGAGCATCCGTGCTCAGCGAACCTACCCTGGGTATATAAAGGTTAAATAAAATAAATAAATAAATAAATAAATAAAAAATTTACAACCAGAGATCATTTGCGTAATTCTTTTTTATGGTTTACCGTTATGTTTCTCGTCAAGTGTCACAAGTCCCCCTTATAACAGCTATCACATGACCTGCTGTAGTAGGCACATCTTTCTTCTACTGAAAAGTCAGGCTGAAGGTTGTATCCTAAAAAGTGTGCCTGGTTACAGTGGACTGCAGCACATAGAGCCCGCTGCCTCATTCGTCTTCCATCTTGGTGAGATGTAGCATAGCGAGGGCTAGTAAAACTAGGATGAACTGGGCTAGCGTTTCTCCACCCAAAGCCTGCTGTGTAATCAGGTGTATGTTGGTAAATGG
Organism: Anguilla anguilla; assembly: GCF_013347855.1. Lineage (NCBI taxonomy): Eukaryota > Metazoa > Chordata > Actinopteri > Anguilliformes > Anguillidae > Anguilla > Anguilla anguilla. The sequence continues at coordinate 4,526,723 of NC_049218.1, forward strand.
TAAATGGACTGCATTTATATAGTGCTTTTATCCAAAGCGCTTTACAATTGATGCCTCGCATTCACCAGAGCAATTAGGGGTTAGGTGTCTTGCTCAGGGACACTTCTACATGCCCAGGGCGGGGGATTGAACCGGCAACCCTCCGACTGCCAGCCAATCGGTCTTAAAATATACCTCGTGAGCTATGTCGCCCCTATGTCGCCCCTTTTCAGTATTTTCTTCTCTCCTCTGGTCACCCAGCGCCGGAATAAGTCCTCGCTACTGCTGGGCAGCCGAGTCGCCACCTACCTTCTGCAACAGACTGAAAACACACCTGTTCACACAGCAGGTTTGGGTGGACTAATGCTAACCCAGTTTATCCTAGCTGTACCAGCCCTCGCTACGCTACGTCTAACAACTAACGACACCCGCTTTTGGCTGTGACACCGACAACTGGGCGTCAACGTCTGCTCTTCTGCTCTTCGTCTGCTCTTTCTCTGTCTCTTTCTGTATGCACTTTTTTAGGTTGCTCTGGATGGGATCACGTCAATGTGCCCAGATGTAACACAACTGTCACACAGTTGTAATTTATTAAGGGCTTGAGCAGTGGCTGCGGCCGCCCTTTAAATAAGCTCCAGTGTAAACTCAAAGCTGCAGTCGCGCTTCGCGTCCGCCACACACAACTCAGCGTCACGCTGCACATAAACTGATCTCAGGGTCTGCTGGATGGCTCAACGCACTCACTGCACGCAGCACAATGCGTCAGACGACCCACTGACCGTACGAAAAGCAGTCAATCTGCGCAACGTGACACCCAAATGTCCCCAATATGGCCAAAGTCAATCCATTATCAGGGTTCCTTTCTTTTCTTTTCTTTTTTTTTTTTTTTTTTTTTACAATGCAGACATTCTGAACAAAAATCTTGTTTGTATAAACAAAAAAGTATTTTACCTATGTTTAACCAAGTAGGTCAACTGAGAACAAAAGAGTTAATACCTACACTTTACAAAAAGTGCCTGGGGGTGAATAAGTCGGGACCGAGGATCAACCTCTCAACCGAAAGACTGCAGTTTGTTCCAAAGGGAAGATTGCTCCCGGCCGGGCCACTAATGCCTTTTCCAACATCAGCTTCGTTTTCCCAAGAGGACTGCGGTCCAAGTGCTTACTAAGGCTAGACTTACTGAGCTTCAGCACTTCGCTATGAAATGGACAAGGGGTGGGATTGCTGCTGCATACAGGAGGAGACCGCTGTCTCGGCCAAAAGACCAGGTGAATTATATTACTCATGTGTAGTAGTCATCGATAATTAATATTTTACACTATATGCTGTTCCTAATTTACTTGTTGAGGTGTCTGGGTATGACAGTACCATAGTTTGAAAGACTGGGGAAATTCCAAGAATATACTGAGAAGCGTTTTGTGTGTGTGTGTGTGTGTGTGTGTGTGTGTGTGTGTGTGTGAATATGCATGTATGAGCTTGAAGTAAAGAGCATGCATGCATATATATATGCAAGCAAAATATGAATATGAATTCTCAGGACCAGGGTCCCCCCCCCCCAATATGTTTTGTAACAAAGTAGAAATAGTTACACCATGTATCCTGGGCCCCCTTCAACCAGGCCAGGAGAAAATAGTCCCAGTAGCCACCCCCCCCCCCCCCCCCCCCCTCATCTGCAGCTTTGAATATATCCCACAGAATACCTGATACCTGAATTATGAAAGCACAACTGGGAGCCATCTAATCCTAAAGAAACATAGATCAGAAAATAAATATTCAGAATGAAACATTAATTGGGAATCAGAATACTGTGGAAGTGTTTACTATAGCTGAAAAATGGCACGCTGACGTTGTTAAGATTTTAATTTGACTGGTACAAAGGGGCGGAGTCAAATTAGATATGGACTGTAAAGGTGAGTCTTCAGGAGGTGGAAGGTTCTGTTGTGGGTTTTTTTTTCTAATAAAGATAGTGAACGCTACTCTACCACTAGGGGGCTTTGGTCACATGGACCTATGACAGTAGTTCTCAAACTAGGTCCCGGGGGACTACTAACCCATCTCTGCTGGTTTTTTGTTTCAAATACAATTGCAATCCCAGAATTTTAACAGGATGTTAATTTTTCTTAATAAGTGTTCTTCAAGTTTAGAGGAATTATTCACCGTCTTAAGACACATTATGTCAGAAATAGAATAGAATTGATTCACCTCAGTCATCTGGTCGGGTAAAAAGTAGCCTACCTCTCTTTACGTCAATAAATCTGCAGTAAATCTGAAGTCGGGACTTTCATGGGACCTTTAATCAGCCTTCTGCCTTCTTTAGTGTAAACATCAATGAGTAGGCTATATTTGCGACGTGACCACAATCAGCGACACGCAGTAAAATGTCCAGTGTTAATTCAACTCCAACAGAGCAGGCTACATACGAGACCAATAGGGACCAAATGTACTCTGTAAGAGTTGATTTAACACTGAGCGTTCTACTACGCACCTTTGGCCGCTTAACCCTCTGGAGAGAGAATATTGAGTCTTGAGTCAAGACCAAAGGGCAATGAAAAAAATCAACGTTTTGCTTGAACCTCTTAATAAGGTCGCCTTTTCAGGCTTCAGCGGACTAATTTGCCTAATCTTCACGGGTCTTTAGACCGCGGCGGAAACGCAGACAACAATAGACTGAAGGAACCTTCTAGTTCCTTGAAAAGTAGTTTCTGGGGCTAAAAGTTCCGGGTACTTGTGGTGTAAAGTTAAAACGCGTCTATAGTCACAAAAAACTAACTCGCCGAACTGAATTTGCTAAGAAAAATGTAGGCCTGTAACACTCACGTTTACTTCAAAATTAAGGGCAAATGTAGCCTAGACTTGCAGTCACATCCCAATGCTTTTGAAATAAATTTAATGTCACGTTGCAACCACATATTTCAATTTCATGTATGTAGTTAATCCAATGATAGAGTAGGCTAGCGTCAAATTCACACAAGGGAGCCAACACGGTTGTGAATAATATAGGCTACTTAGATTAAGACGTTATATTTCTAGTTTATTTATTACCATAATCTAACGGTAAAACAAAGCCGACTGAGTAGGCTATATGCCTACAGTCTAACGAACTGTAGCCTAGGTCTGTATTTACGCAGATTAAACAAGTTCACTTCTCTACAAATCGGAGTTCCTGCCAGCCTACTACATTGTAACATCCCACAACAAGCAACTTCGTGGTTTCCGCTGTTCGTGGAAAACACCTTACGCGGGTGGGAGTTCTGTCTGCATTAGCACCGACCAGGGATACGGAAAATATTATTTTGAAAGATTGCATGATGTGAACATTGGGTTGTATTAATTTATCCTCGCCGAGTTTTAGGCAGTCTGAAACACTGCACTTGAACTTGAAACGCCGCTCACCTGAACTTCCGTTGTTCTAGTGGTGAAAAAAGCGGCAGGCGTTCGGGTGCTACCTGTAGCCTGTACAACCGAGAAGGGGAGGACTGTCGCGTTTCTGAAGAACCGCGCGTTCACGCTCTATTTCCAGTAATTTCCAATCGCATCCTCTTCAGCAGACTTTCTATTATACGCTTCACAAAGGTTAAGTTAGCATGGAGAGTTTGAAGGTGTTTCATGAACGAGTTGGTGAGTAGGTTATTTTTTTATATCTACATGGTGTGTCCTGTCCAGGTAGCCCAACGAAATATCTTTAACTTCGGTTTAGCCCATCTTAATTGCCCCATACAATACAAGAATGTTGGCATGGACTTAAACTGCCATGGTTTTTGTTGGTGCCTGAATGTGGATAATTGAGGGGTTTCGATACTGTACATTCCACGGTTGTTCTAACTGTTGTAATTGATGGCTGCACACAAGCCTATAGTATTTTCCGATGAAGCTAAACACTGTTGCAAGCCAGTCGAATCGGCTTTAACTCGTAGGTTAAACACTCCGGACGCTCTTGTGATATTTTGGATTGCCGTCTAAAACGATTGGCGTGTCCAAAATGAAAGTATTTATAGGTGACTACAAAATAAACACCAGGTTATGTCTTATTTAGCCTACGTGTAAAATGTAGCTCAATCTAAGAGTAATTCATGTGCAACAGATAATTTTTTCCAGAAAGAAAATAGTCTTCATAAGCTAATGTTGGTGCATTATATAGAGGCGAATTCTATTTTGACATTGGCTAATAAGCCCAACTTGATCCTTTACAAACTCCCGATAGCCTACACCCCAGTTGTTCAGCCGTTAAAGTGTTAACTGTAGTTTCCTGCCTTCCCCAGGTAATTCGAAATGTCATGCAACTTTTCCCCCAAATATAAAAATTACCACTTCAAAGACCAGTTTGCATGTGGGAACGTGCAGGGATCTATCTCAACAGTAGCCTGTTAATCCTCCGCTCGGTTTTAACTTGACGCGTAGTATCACTCACTTCTTGCGTTAAAATCGTAGCCTATGGAACCCGGCTTCGAGAATTAGGCTTTGTCATTTGCCCGGGCGCGGGTGGTCACTTATTAACCATAGGCATTGATTATGAATGCTGAGGAAGCCATAGCCCTCGCTATAATTGCTGCATATTTTATGATTCACGCGACTTCGTGAATGGTATACACGAATCAGCCCCGAGATATAAGCTGTATAGTGATAATAAGCACAAATGTTTGTTGATTACCCCGTGGAGTAGCGGGAGATGCGAAGGTTTTCGTCCTGAGATGACGTCATAAACGGTCAGATATGGGCCTTATTAGTCTCACACTGGTCGCTGTCACGCTCTGCAACCTGTCACGCTCAGGGGGTTCATGGACCAACATGCGCAGTTGCCACGAGGGAGGGAATCTTTAGTTAGACTACACAGTAAAATGTTAAGAGTCCACATGAGTCCAATAGGACCCTCATAGGGGAGTTGATTAAACACTGAACATTTTACTGTGTATGAATGCACCTGCCAAACAAAAGTATCTCGTTCATGCTTATGCTGTGTAGTTTATGTGTCAGCCGAGATGTTAAATTAAGCCCTATTCGCACGGGACTAGTATTACCTGGGGACCTCATGTGATTTAGAAATTACCCCCCACGTCTGTGTTTCGTGCGGCGGTTTCGCACGGGATAAACGAAGTCTGTATTTTACTCGAATTTACTGACATTATCCCCCCAGATATGATTGAAAATGTCAAGGCTCTGCTCTGCGTAACAGTAAAATACGACCCCAAATCACCGAGATGCCGATTCGCACGGAACTAATATTATCACATGACCTTTGTGTTTGGCGAAATATGGTAGGCAATTTGCCGTGGAATTTTTACTTTACAAATTACGGACATGGCATATTCGCACGGGATTAAGATCACAGACGACCTCCGCAATTATTACAAGTTACTAGAGGTCCCCAGGTAATACTAGTCCCGTGCGAATAGGGCTTTAGCCGTATATTGAAGGCCTGTCATGGGATTTAATACTGTGTCACTATTTGAAAAAGTTCTTCACTCAGGCACTATGAATAATAGCAGTTGCACGTATCGCCTTGTGGATAGCTTACTTTGTTTAAGAGGACAGTTAAAAATATTTGCAGCTCATTAAGTTCTGTATTCCCCTGCATGATGTGTCCCATCTCTGTCCGGTATTTCAAGAGAGTTTCAGATTCACTCTAAATCCCTGACAGAGGAAATGAAACAGACCATACTACTATAGTTACATACTATACAGACTATACTACTATAGTTACATACTATACAGACTATACTACTATAGTTACATACTATACAGACTATACTACTATAGTTACATACGTAATAACCGCTTCATTCATAGGGTAATTTATAGGCCTACTCATACATTTCTGGACCTGGGCATTTAAGGTGTCTAGAGACAGGATTATTGTAGCTGTGTGCGATGCTCATCTCCAACAGTTACCTGAAAAGGAATGTGTCAGCACCTCTTTGTTTGCTCTCTATGGTAGAAAACCCACAAAAACCCATTAATTCCCACTGAAATATCCATTTTAAACAAGGACAAATTGACTGTCACTACTTTTTAATGCAGCTTTGCACAACTATTATTTAGGGAATTGCTTGTGTTTTTAGTGTAATTTTATATGAGCCTTTCATGGGTGTATGTTTCTATGTTGTTTGTGAGCCACCCCTAACCTCAGACAATTTTCTAACACTATGTGATAGACAATAAAGTTTTTAGAATCTTGAATCTTCAATCTTGAAAGGGGCGGAGCTCTTACAACTGCTTGCTCTGTCCTGTGAGTGTCCACAGCAGGCCCTGGCATGGATTGCATTGGATACGATGTCATAGGAAACGGGCACGTTGATTTTAAGGAGGTGCTTTCTTTATTTACATGAAATGCTAGTGATATTTACCCCCTATCTTGTGTCAGGGAGGGCTGAGCATGATTTTCTCAAACTTGGATTTTTATAAAATTAGCAGACAAAGTTGAATTTTGAATGGCAGAATTCTCTGATTTTCTTTTGGTGTCGTACTGATTGGCCCTGATGTCGAACGATGTTCAGTAGATTGTAAAGGCTGGCCCTTGGGCGAATGAATGGTATGAGCCTTAAGTCTTATTTACAGTAGCATCATCAACGTTAAGGCACTGCGCTAGTGTATGGATGGGCCCCACAGTCTGGTAAAACTGCAGTGTGATAAGTGGCAGTTGAAATCCCCTACATAATAATTCACAAGTCAGCTGGATTTATACATGGAGAGTGCATACTTAAAAGTAGTGTTTTCAATCATACAAGTGGACAAGTCTGAAAAACATTTTTTTGAGCTGAATATATTATGGCTCGTTGTTGTTATGAATTCCCCTCATGCTTTGGAAGAAACCATTCTGTATTTTTTTTTTTTTTTTTTTCCGGTTCCTGTGTTAGTTACACTAGCGTTACGATAATAGTTTTCCAGAGAACTTGTCTTTGGTGTCACACTTCCACGTCATTAGTGACCTTATTTTCTCCCCAGCACTGTGCTGTCCTGCTTGCGAGCGATGTGACTGGCTGATTCTGATGGGCTGATTGGCAGTCGCCTGCTCCCACTTAAGAGCCTCAGTTCTTCTCATCGCGTCTTCGTATCGGTTAGGCAAAACAGCGCGTGTGGGAACTCTCCCACACATGTGGGTTGTAAGCTGAAATTTGGTTACCTAAATAAATAAATAAATAAAAAAGGAATCGAATTATGTCAGACCTATAAAGATTCAAAATGTGGTTTTTTTTTTTTAGATTTGCTGCTTCTTACTACGTGCTTTTTTTTGGCGTCTAGTGAAAGCTTGAAGAGAAGGCTTGGATGTAACTCCGTGTGTCACCGCCTTCTCAAACTAAGAGTAGGCCCGCACTTTCAGTTTCCCCAGCAGAGGAGGGGACCTAAACATGCGTCCTCCTAAACACAGGTTGCGAAATCATTTACTATAAACGAACATTGAATTATTCATTAATGATAAAATCACTGAACAATTAATATGAATTGGAAACACAACCTATTCTTATGTTTGTTAAAGAAAAACGAATTCTGTTTCTATCAAATATCAAATCATCTAAATTTTCTACATTATTCCAACTTTATTCATAATAAATATTCCACCCTTTATTATAGCTTTAATTATGCTGCCATAAAGTGGATATTTGTCATTCATTTCAAGTATAATTCATATATATTATAAGGCTGTGGCAAAAGATTAATAGCATTCCACCTATGATGGCAGTATGCTGCAAAAAAGTTAATGTATTTATCCTTACCTTTGTTAAAAAAAAACTTTCAAAATAAAGTTTTTTACTTGAACAAGTTACTATGTGCTGGATTTAACCGATCTGCTGAAATAGAAGTGTAAGCCATTTCTATTAAAAATACATCGCTGCATTGGACACAAACAGTGGGTATATAATGCAGCCTTTTAGTTTTCCTCAGAGCGTAGTTTCCCGAAGCTTTCAGCTTCTGATGAAGCTTTTCTATAATTCCTCTACTCTTTCGAAACTAACTGAAATGTGTGGGTGGTCAAACCTGAGAAAGTCGAGGTTCGTCTTCGTGGAGTTTCAGCCCCAGGGGTGTATATTATGAAGTGGTTTATATTTCATCTCTTGAACTCCGTGGAGGACATGTAGATACACGTTGTCACATTCTCTGGAAGAGAGAAACAATGGTAGGGTTGATGAGGCTCTGTTTTCTGCTTGACAGAATCAAAGGAAATGGCCTAAAAGATTCTCAGACACTGTGGCTGTTCGGCCACTTTTTCTGGAAGGGTGGAATGAAATGAAGTAGCCATCGCTAGAACTGAAGAAAATCCCTTTTTTTTCGATACATAAGTGGGGAGATGCATCTTATCCAGAGCGACGTACAACAAAGCGTATAACCATAATCAGGAACAAGTGTGTCGAAAACCCTAGAGAGAAGTACCGTTCCAAGTGCAGGGAACAACCGCATCAGGACCCTGTAGGTTCAACTGATTAACACTAACACAAACGAGACAGCAACAACGCAGTCTATGCAAAAATACAAGCAGTAGTTAAGACGAGTGCATTTAACTAAGTCAACTACGAAACAGCTACCTAGTTACAACCCTAAGCTTACGGTCAATTTAGAGATTACAGGGATGTAGGGAGGGATGGGGAGAGGTGCAGCCTGAAGAGGTGAGTCTTCAGATGTCGCTTGAAGTGGGTCAGTGCCTCAGCTTGTTCTGACCTCCACGGGGAGGTCATTCTACCATCGTGGGGCCAGAACGGACAGGGGACAGTGTTCGGGAAGCGCAGGTGCGAGGAGGGGGAGGTGCCAGCGCAAGGCGGCGAGTCGCGCGTCGCGGCTGTTGGGCCATGTGACCACGTCACGTGCTTTGTGCCTGGTGGTCTGAAAACCCATAAACCGTATGTAAGCTGGAGGGGCAGCGCATCACCAGGACCAAACACCATCTAAAGAATAGCCGCAGTCGCGTCTTTCGAGTTGAGTCGTCGTTATCGTTTGATCGGGGTGTGTTCGCGTGGCTGCCGAGAGCCATTGTCAGAGCCGTATTCTTAGCTTGAGCTTTTGAGCAGTTCAAGAACTGAGTGTGTGTGAATTCACAGGCTGCTGAATTTTCTGTTCTATGACTCAGCAGTGTCACTCTTGACTCTCGAACCTATTCACACAGTGACAGTGTGGCCGGACTTTTAGTCTAAGCTCTCAAACCGGAGGGCTGTACTGTCCACAGGATTTTGTCATTTCCCTTTCAATCAGGCAGCTAGTTAAGGCCTTGCAAATATATCTTTAACCAAAGTAACTGCAGAAGTGGCGAAACACACCAAAATCCAGCAGGCACTGTGGAGTTCCTTCCAGAACTGGAATTTGAGGGGGGCTCCCGAGTGGTGTATCCAGCTGAGGCACCCGCTCTTAGCGCAGTGCTGTCCCTCACTATCTGGAACATAGCCAGACCGTGTTAGTGCTGACTGTGCTCTGCATAATTAGCCTGCCGCACTGCACAGTGGTGGCTCTCACAGTCTGACTGTGTCAGCTGTGGCTGTGTCTGTTGTGGCTGTGTCAGGTGTGACTGTGTCAGGTGTTCAGTCTTCAGGCACAGAAACTCCTCAGCTGGGCCTCTGAGTTTGCTTGCTCAGCAATTTTTTTTATTTTACATTTTTTATTTTTTTGCAAGACGCATTTGGACTTGTTCCACCAAGGCAGGATGGTAGTAAATCATCCAGGGTTCCTCATGTGTTACTGTTGCGTCACCACCCCCTAGCTGCCCCTCAGGTGTTTGAAGGGCTAGCTCACGTTCTGGGTTCTTTCAAATATTTATTTCAGTTTTTATAGTGTGTTTTTAGTGTGTTTTTCAGTTGGTCCAGGCAGTTTTTTTTTTGTGCGGAAAATGTACAGAAGTTTCTGATGTCCTGCTAGCTTTACAGTGTCTGGTACAGATTCCATTTGGGAATTTGTGATTTAAAGCAAGAAAATACATATAAGGTAACTAATAAGCAGCTTCTGCAGTGAGGCCGTGCTTCCAGAGGCTGATCATGTCTGCACCAGTAGATAGCTGGCAAGCCACACGTTTTCATTTTAAAGCTACTTTTTACAGCAGTTGACCAATGACAGAGTTCAATCCCATATGGATAGAGAAAGGGTTAGTATCAGTGGCATGCCTCATTAGACATTAGCACACTGATGAATAGCGCTGAGTGTCTGCTTTTATTAGTAAGAATGAGTAATGAGTCAGGTTCTTTTAAACACAGGTGAAAGTGGGCCAAAGTTCAGGGCCTGCAGTATGAAAGTCTTGCATTTGGCAGCGTGCCCCCCCCCCAAACTCCCCCTCCCCCCCCCTCCAGTATAACGTGAGCAGGAGCCCCAGAAGGATTACTCCATGTACCCCCCCCCCCACACCCCCCTCTCCAGTATAACGCGAGCAGGAGCCCCAGAAGGATTACTCCATGTACCCCCCCCACACCCCCCCATACCCCCCCTCTCCAGTATAACGTGAGCAGGAGCCCCAGAAGGATTACTCCATGTACCCCCCCCCACACCCCCCCATACCCCCCCCCAGTACAACGCGAGCAGGAGCCCCAGAAGGATTACTCCATGTACCCCCCCCCCACACCCCCCCATACCCCCCCTCTCCAGTATAACGTGAGCAGGAGCCCCAGAAGGATTACTCTGTGTACCCCCCCCACACCCCCCCATACCCCCCCTCTCCAGTATAACGTGAGCAGGAGCCCCAGAAGGATTACTCTGTGTACCCCCCCCACACCCCCCCATACCCCCCCTCTCCAGTATAACGTGAGCAGGAGCCCCAGAAGGATTACTCCATGTACCCCCCCCCACACCCCCCATACCCCCCCTCTCCAGTATAACGTGAGCAGGAGCCCCAGAAGGATTACTCCATGTACCCCCCCCCCACACCCCCCTATACCCCCCCTCTCCAGTATAACGCGAGCAGGAGCCCCAGAAGGATTACTCCATGTACCCCCCCCCCCACACCCCCCTATACCCCCCCTCTCCAGTATAACGTGAGCAGGAGCCCCAGAAGGATTACTCCATGTACCCCCCCCCCCCACACCCCCCCATACCCCCCCTCTCCAGTATAACGTGAGCAGGAGCCCCAGAAGGATTACTCCATGTACCCCCCCCCACACCCCCCCATACCCCCCCTCTCCAGTATAACGTGAGCAGGAGCCCCAGAAGGATTACTCCATGTACCCCCCCCCACACCCCCCCTCTCCAGTATAACGTGAGCAGGAGCCCCAGAAGGATTACTCCATGTACCCCCCCCCCCCCCCACACCCCCCCCAGTATAACGCGAGCAGGAGCCCCAGAAGGATTACTCTGTGTAAAGGCTTCGTTGGCACACGCATGTGATACGGATAATTAAAGATGTTTTTATGTGCGCTTTCCACAGGTTTAGTGTTGTGGTTGAGATCGGGGCATGTTCTTTAAACACCCCCCCCCCACCATCCCGTCCCCCCACCGTCCACCCCCACCCCCCCAACTGCACAACATGTGCATGGCCTATATGTTCTTGAGCCTTTTTGGACGATCATATTGGAAACTGACCTCATTTACCTTAAATCGTTTCTGATGGGCTTAGTGGGGAAACATTCTCTCTCTCTCTCCAGCAGTATTTAATGTTCAGGCATCTGTGCCTCTTCGTTGCTGTTAATTTACTCACGTAGCCTCAAATGGGGTAAAATTTTAATTTCGATTCTCCTGACCCATGCTGCATTAATTGCGGTCACATTACTGTAGCCTACATGCTCACAAGGAAGAATAGAATTATGGGACCTTAAACGGACCTGTCGCTTAAGTGAAAACGTTTGGTCAGTTTCACACAAGCGGGCGATCCACTTGGATGGAAATTGTTATGTTAACCGAAAGCTTGCTTCTGAAAGGTCATGGTGAGGTGGGTTTTGTCCGCAGGTCATAGTTATGTCTGCTCAGCAGCTAAGAGGCCGGCATTTATTTTCCAGTTACATTGCGCGCTCCTACATGCAGCAGTTCAACCCACATCACTTCAACCACACTGTGTAAGAAATTATGGACAAACTGTTATTATACAGCCACTACAGTACATGCACGGAAATGGGACATGTTGTCCAGGAACTATCCTCGGTGCCTTTGAAGAAATCATTTAGAGTATGGTGTTCATTTTATTTATCTTGAGAGGTGTTTTTCTCATCCAAGTGTTGTTACCTCTACAACTGTATATGGGATTGCTGAGCAATTCAGATTCAAATTCTGCATTTTTTTTAAACAAATGATCAGTTAATGGAGATGGTAGTGTAGCATAATGGCTTAGGAACTGGGCTTGCAGTGGGTTGTAGGTTTAATTCCCAGGTTTACATTGTAATTTACATCCATATCATGATTTTAACCCGGAGACGTAATAAATAAGACACAAGCAATTTTGTAACTGTGTTCTTACAGCAGAAAAAGTTAGCTCAAGCGAGGACAGCGACATTGTTCATTCCATTCCTAAAATAAATGTTCAAATTTCTCTCACACAAAATCACACAGTGCAGCTCCAATATGTCCTATGTACAATGTCTCATATGTGCAAGAACTAATTGAGAGGGCATGTTCAGTAGCCTTTGTAAAAGAAGCTGGTGCCAGAAAAGAAAAAGGTACGTCAGAACGTTGTGAGGTTTTGCAGGCTTTTCTCCAAGAACGTTCCTGCAGTTCCTGCTTGAGCCCTGTGCTTAGCTGCCACTGTCCACAGGCCTCTGACCCAGCAGATCGCAAGAACGTCTTTGTCTCGGAAAATGTTTGCAGTGACGCCGACACAGAAAAATCGGCAGAACATTCACAGGTTGATACGAATGTGTGACAAGGGTCCCTCGACTCTTGGCTCTTAATTTGTGTGCATCATTCATCACAATATCGCGTAAGAAATCATTTATACTCCATTCACTGTAATTGCATTGGTCTGGTGTGCCCAATTTGTACATTTGTGATCGGACAGAAACCATAGATTTTTTTTGTCAAGTGGAATAGCGAAACATTTTGTGGAATTTCTTTACCTGTTGTTTTTCTTTTTCATGGTGGTTTTACGAAAGTACAGTTCATTATAACCTTTAGGATGATGATGACTTTTGTTTCAGTTTTCAGGGAACCTTGTGTCTGAGTTTATAAAAGGGCACATACCTCACTGAAGGAAATTTAAGAAAGGTCAGAGTGAGTTTGCGTCAGATAGCTGGAAGTTCCACACAATGGCGCTACAGAAATGCAGTCAGATGGAAACCTCAGAGCATTACAAGATATTTTTTGTCACAGTGAACACCAAGGGCTTTGTGGTTACCGGTGGTCTGCTGGTGTACAGGAATGAATACTCACTGCTCTTTAAACGTCCCTTACGAGAAAAAAAAATACACTGTAATACATTCAAAAAATATTAAAAAATATGGCATATATACAGTATATATATTATAATCAGTAGAAATAAAAGTTTTTTAAAAACATCCCTGCAAAGATGTATGAGAACTACATTATTTTGTTGAGCAGTTGAAGGGGGTACCCCCCGGACCCTAATTGGGGGTAAACATGTATTTATTTACATCAGCACACGATTGTGCCGCTCCCAAACTGCTCAGCTGGCGAAGTCACTTTCAGAGCGGACGGTCATACTGTGTGGCCTGTTAGGGGTAGTACCGCCGCTGACTCCCCCTGCACGACTGGTAGTATCGTGTGGGGTGTGAAATAGTCTCTGACTCACTGCTGTGGGCCGCACACGCGTTCTGCCGTCCCCCTGCTGGTACACCAGGAGTATCACATCGAGGGTCATTTACGAGGGACGCCAATATCAAAACTGGAGGGGGTGAAATGTTTGTAACCGAGGTAAAATATCGGGTCGCTGTTCTGTCGCCCTGGCGGGGTTTCTGACGTTGCCGCGAACGTCACGGCGGCTGGTGCAGATTCGGAGGCAGAAGAGGAAAAGGAAGTGAGGAGACCTCTGGCAGCCGCTCGGTGAATACCGCGTCGAGACGTGCGTGCGCGTGACGGCGCTATCCCTCGCGCTGTTTATTTATTTTGGTTTTTTGTTCTGCAGATCGCATCATCTCCGAACCAGTGGAGGACACCGATCCTAGCAGCCTGTTACCAGATAAGGTACACACTTTTCTTCTTTCTTCTTGTCACCAACTGATTAAATAAAGGACCTGAACATTCTTATGGCTTCGCTAACGGCACTCAGAAACATTGTCATTGTGTAGAATTAGCTATTAGAATTAGAGCCATTCCTACTTTCAGTGTGAAACTCATTTTGAAAACACTATCTCGTTTTTTCTTTTTAGTTTTAGTTTTATGACATCAATGATGAGCTCATGCTGGTTAAGCATAAAATCAGTTGGATTTGGCTGTCGTATCCAAAAAGTTTCACAGAAACTAAACAGGCCATGTCCCGAAGGAATGCTGCCCATGTTCACCTGTGTTCAGGTAACCTGCTGTAGTGTTTTGTAATCTCCAGTGGAGATTCTCAAGTCAGATCGGACAGGAGAGCAAAGAACAAGTAATACTTCCAAAATAAGAGAAAGGAATATAAAAAAAGATACAGCAAAATATCAAATCTCTTTCCTCTCATATCATTTTGTGTACAGTATGTCCTCTTTCATTATGTGCTGTCATAAAGGTCACCTCCATATGCTATGCTTATAATGTGGTTAATGATATTTCATATACTACTTTTCAAGTCATTGGACTCATTACAATTAGTCACAATTCTGTGTTGTCAGTGTTATTTATAAATATTTGATCATACACTCACTCACGCACGCACTCACACACACACACACGCACGCACACACACACACACATTTTATCTTCCTGTAATATGTAATATGTCTTCATTTTCATAATATATCAGTAACTTGTACCAGGTCCAACAACAAGTTTCAACAAATATGTTTTATTATCTCACCCCTGGGACAAAATTGTCCTCTTCTGTCTCAGGAGACAGCTTGCTATACCTGAATGCCATCTTCTTCACCCTCTGTCTTTGAAGATTTATGTGTTGTTGCGTTCTGAAAAGGGAAATATATTAAGAGAACCTGTTGCGTTTGAGAGCCAATAATCAATCCTGATAGCTGTCTTTATAAAAAATGTATAAAAATGACTTTTCTTGCTTGTCATGGCAATTTTACTTTAAAAAAATAATAATTTAAAAGGAGGTGACTCTAAATATTATTTCATTTGTTTGTAGTCATTAATGTCCAACTATCCAGTTCAAGTCACAGAACTTGGAGGTAACCAAGGTAAGCACAGTCTCCGTTCATTGTTGTACTGCTATTTGGAGATGTGAAAATAGTCACATCCTCTCTAGTACAGAGGAAAGGGTGAGGGGATTCAGGTGTTGGTGCATCAAAACAAAGAGGAGAGAAAAAATGAAGAAAGCAAAGCCTGTCACATGACAGGCCTTTGTAGTGTAACCTGAAGTGGTGGCGTAGCAGGATGGAGGCCTACTTGTGACTCAGAACTCCTCTTCCTCACATCCGCTTGTCTCTCAGCTTTCTTCAGAGGGACTTCACCTTATATGTCGTCGCACAGCCACCTGCATCATCATGTTTCATGTGGGTTTTTGTTTTTTAAATATTATTGCAATATTTCAGTGTAGCAAATAAAGAATGGGAATTTTCCAAGGTTTCATATTAAGTAAACATAAGCCGAAGACCTGTGTACGAGACCCAAGTATTTCAGCCCAGAACAAGTAGTTCTAGTGCTTATTTATTCATTTGTTTATGCATTTAGCTAGCTAGGCAGCTAGCTGACACAAGTGGCACTGACAGTCATACGCTGTTTTCTCGCTGCCATTCCCCCAGCTGCAGAGACTATGGCCTTCACCAGCGTACCGCCCAGCTACATGATGGCTTCCTCTGAGAAGATAAGACAGGTGAGCAGCACACAATTCATACAAGCTAGGGATCATGTAACTGGGATAAGTGAGTCTTGATATCACCTTCTTCATATAGGAACCAGTTGTGGGGGGTTCCAGAAGTATACCCACAGAGCATCCACCAGTCAATACCAGTGTTTTTTCATATTGGTTGTTTCCAGTGTACTCTGTGATTGGATAGAGCTTCTGTCTGTTGTCTTCCAGTAAGGTGACAACATTGTAATTCTATGCATCGCTACCACCTTATCCTTGTTTTATTACCCCCATATAACCATTAATAAATTATAATGATTGATGTAAGCTACAGCATGGCTTTCTCTCAACGCTGCACTGGTGTGATTGCATTGTGTATTGCTTGAGTGAATGTCCAGCGATATGAACAGTTAGTGCCCTAAATCTGTCTTTATAAGGGAAATATATAATGTTTTGCCATGACTTCCGATCTGCTCCTACAGTACCAGACTCAGGATTGATCTGTGGTTCTCATACTTTTCACCGGGGGGGGGGGGGGGGGGGGGGAATAGGAATAATCACGAAATAAACAAAAATCTTGACTTCTTGTGGTGTCTTTGAAAAATGTATTGTCATATTAAATCATCATGTTGCTTTTATATGTAGGCTTATCTGCACACCCCCTCCCCCAAAGATCATTTCCTGAAAGCATTAGTTTTCTGTCAGATGCTGGGAGCTTCAATGACTTATTCATTTGTCATTCACAGTCATGTTCACACTTTGGTCCTGCTCCAGTGTCCACATGCCCAGTTGCTTACTGTTATTATATCTGTTAGCAGACCTGGGTCAAATACATATTTGTTTTGGATTCAAATACTTTTCTGTGCTCTATTGATCTTGCCTGGTGTAATTGAGCCTGCCAATATGACCAGAAGGCGGGGTTTGTACTTTTTGAGAGTATTTCATTGGCTCCAATACACCAGGCAAGATCAGTAATGCGTAGAAAAGAATTTGAATCCAAAACAAATACGTATTTCTCCCAGGTCTGTTTGCTAGTTTGTGATTGTTTTTGATTGTTCATAGAGCTGTATGTTGGCAGGCTAATTTCCCCTTGGGGATGAATAAAGTATCTATCTGCTCATTCTGATTATGCGGTCATCATGTGAACTGCTGTGATACTGTACAGGAGCGCCTTTGCATATAGTAGGGTGTTATGCTAAGAGTATGATCAGGGTTGTCAATGAAAATTCAGTATGTTTGCTTTCTTTTTACTTTCAGCCAGTTGACGAGAGCAATAACATCTACACTGACACAATGTCAGCAGGTAAACATCAATTTTTTTAATTATGCCTGAAGTAGACCATGAAGCTATGAAGAATATCAAGTTTCTAGTGTTTAAAATCTCTTGTTTATAAAAATACTTCAAACAAAGGATACTGTGTGATACAAAGGATACTCACTTTACATGGGAAACCCGTTAAAATAGATTGTGTTTAACTGTTTATTATTGGAGAAAAAAGAAGAGGTTAAAACAGGTTGAATACAGGTCTGTGATAACCAGCAGCTGTTGGTCAGCAAAACTGCTCAGTGATCATTTTACATGGGGAAACCCATTAAAATAGATTGTGTACAACTGTTTATGATTAGAGAAAAAGAAGAGCTTAAAATAGGTTGATACATATCTGTGTTGGTCTGCAGCTGTTCGTCAGAAAAATTGCTCAGTGATGTCACAAACCATAGAAGAAATAAGTCACCAGATGATGTGGGATACTGTCTGTACAATTTGCACAATTAAAAAATTATCACGAACTCATCCCACGGTAGAAAAGTTAATGATATTCTCCTTTTAATTGTAATCAGTACAAATTGTCCAGACAGTATCCCGCCTCATCTGGTGACGTATTTCTTCTATGGTTTGTGACATCACTGAGCAATTGTTCCGTTTAATTAAAGCAGTGCGGCGGTGGAGGTCGGGCTGTATGGTGAATACGGTCACAGCTACAGGAGGGGGTTCCCAGCACACTTGTGCCAAACCGCACCCCTGTCGCCATGAATGGATTTGTGATACAGCACGGCCTCTTGTGTCATATTGCTTAATTTAAAAGGCCCCAGTTGTTGCTGTGAGGTTGCTGCTGATTGGCGGATGCACAGATGGCGCCTTGCCAATCAAATTGTTAAATGTGAGTGGCCACCCTTGGCCCTTTTACTATTGAGGAGAAAAAAAAAAAAAGATTTTTTTATTAAATATGCATGAATATAAAATGTGACTATGTCCAGGTCGACATCTGAGCATGTTCATTCAGGAGGTTATAAAGAGGAGTATGCATATTTTAAGAATGTGCCTACATTTCTCATCATGTGCATGTATGGATTAAGCGTATGTAGTTATGCGAAGAGGAAATGGAAAAAGTGTAGGCTGCTTTCAATGCCCCGTTAAAAATAGAAATCCACACACTCCGTTTCCTTCTCACAGTTTATATCTAGCCAGCGTTTCTGGACTATCTGCCAATGTTGGTGAACACAGTAAGGAGCAGATAAAGTGTGCGGCTTTATATTTCAAAGTTTGATTCCCCAGTCAGTCTGCTCCTTGGTGATTTTTTTTGTGCGCGCCATCTTTTCCATAATAATATATGGCCCCCATTAAAAAATCAGTTACCTGCAGTCTCATAACACATTTAACATGCAAAATTTTGCAACAGTGAATTCAAACCGTCAACCCCTCCTCCCTCCCCAGACTTCTTCAATGGCTTGAAGTATTCGGACAACCACTGCAAGAAGTGCTGCTACGCGGCCCCCCCGCCGAAGATCCGGGACCTGATGAACGACGCGGACCTGCTCTACGAGCTGCGGCTGAAGCTGGACCCCAGCCACTGCACCGTCAAGAACTGGAAGAACTTCGCCAGCCGCTGGGGCATGAGCTACGACGAGCTGACGCTGCTGGAGCACCGCACGCAGGGCTCGGCCCAGAGCCCCACCCAGGAGTTCCTGCTGCGCTACAGCGAGCGGAGCGTGGCCGAGCTGACCGAACTGTGCCGGCTGTACCAGCGCATCGACGTCCTGCGCGTGCTGCAGCGGTGGGTGGAGAAGGACTGGCCTTCGCGCTGGCGGAAGGCCCACTAGCCCCGCCCTGCTGGCGCGGATCCCGTTTGTGACCTTGAGTCCTCCCCCCGCGACCTTCTTCTTCTGTGGTTTTTTTTTTTTTTCTTTTTTTTTTTTTTTGTAAAAAACGTTCGCCGACTGACCGGGAAGAGGGACCAGCGTGTGAGACTTTGGGCGGTGTCGAGCACACCACCTTTGGATCATGAGAGGCATGGCACCTAGGGAAAAGGATCCCCAAAGCCAGACCCTTCAGGAGGGGAAACTGTGGGCAATCGCCCACCAAATGTCCCCGCCCTACCCGCAGTCCACTCACCCCACCCCACCCCCGTCCAAAGTGATCCTTCTGTTCTCACTGGAACTGGATTTCAACTTTTTTTTTTTAAACTTTTGTTTTGGTTTCTAGCACACGCTATTTTTTTCTGAGCTATATTTTCTGTTATGACAAAGGTGGGAAAGTTTTCATTGGACCTGTGTACTCATTTTTTTAACAGTCCTGTAACCAGAGCTAGGCAACCATTCAAGCCTCTATGTGCAGGTTACTTTTTTTAGCTGTCGTAGATCAATCAGGCAATTTTTCTATGTGGAAAAAACCCAATCCCAGAAGAACAGGGTAAAATTTTGAATTGTTCAGTTAATGCCTGTCATAGATTTAAGTATTTTAGATGCCCTCTTCCCCCAGGCCAGCTGGTGTGAGTACACAATCATAACCATGTGGTTGCTGTGTTTAGTTAGCTGGATGTGAGTTCTCTGGAAACAACTAGCTACCCTTGGGATTGACATGTATCAAAAGTCCTTCCTAATGATCATGGAGTGCTTAAAATAACTAAGTTCTGTCAAATGTTCATGTTATTCATTCTCCAAAACTACATTTTCAGAGTTTTAATACAGTTGTATCTGTTGTAGAATTATCTTAACTCTTAAGCCGTGCTCTTTCTGCTGACAGAATGTTTCTTCTGTTTCCTTGCCAATATTTATTGCATCTTCCAGACTACTCTTATTAAAGACTACAACTGTATGAATGGTCTATTTGAAAGGGTGTAAATACTTCTTAAAATAAAAACATGGAAATGAATTTGTAATGCTGTCAGTAAATGCATGGATTTTAAAATGGCAGTCATTCCATTTCCAAATTCCATTTTTATGCCTCTGCGACGGCACAGCCGTCCACTTGGACTCAAGGATGAACTGATTAGATTTTGGTGGTCAAAAGTCAAAGGTCAAGGTCACTGTGACCTCACAAATCACGTTTTTGACTTGGCGAAGGCATATGACCGCGAGGCGGTATTTCTAGTTCCATTTAAAATGGCGGTTACTTGTCATTTTTCGTAAGTTTTAAGTTGTCCTTAATGTGAATAAATGAATGTTAAATGAGTAATTAGAACTGATAATTTCAATGGAGGTAATTTATTAATAATAATATGTTGCATAATATGTTAATATTCTGACCTGTCTTTTCAACTGAAATTTGTAGTTTTTTTTCAAAACGGTTAAATTTTTGTGGTTACCTGAAAGTGAATATATTTTTATGACTTGCAGGACAGAAATGTCCAAAAATTACCAATATAAATATAATATGTCAAAATTGCACGTACACATTAAATTACACAATTTATTGAAACGTTTAATGGGGTGTATGCATCCAATCAAAGCAAATAGTAAACAGCTGGAATAATTGAAAATGTGAAAAAAATGATACTATATTCAATCCCTTATGAAAATCACAATTGTATAAGGGCCAGGCTTAATAAGTATTGTACACAAGTGGGGGGGAATTGTACATGTATACAATGTCTCAGTAGAAATACAGATGCTTCCATTTACCAGAATATTGTTATTTGTACGTGAACATATTTTTATGCTTCAAGATGCTTTTAAACAAATATGTGATAATGCATAGTAGTGGCTCACTGACAAGAAAAATACACACATAAGTATATACTTACAATGGCATATTTACAACAAATATAATTACAGTTGTTCAAGGTTGCACATTTTTACATGCTCATAAACTATTCTGATAGTAAATAGTTTATTCTGTTTTTATTGTTTCCCCAAACATAAATTACCTTGAAGGCCCAACTAACGTGCTTACTTAATCAAATTTTATGCATCCACTGTTGGCAAACTGATTTGTGCATTTACCAAAGGGTAGGCCTTGTCAGCATCTGGCTTGCTGACTTTAAATGTTCCCCTTTTTGTTGTGGAGGTGTCATCAGTATCTGAACTTTTGCTGACTTCAAGACTTGGAGCACTCACTTCCCCTTTCAAGCCAGGGTTACCCGCTACTTCTACAGGTGAGATGTCAGTTTTCGGAGTTGTCAACTGATTTGGAAAAAGAGTCCTTAAATAACTTCAGTCTTTCTTTGATGTCAATTGATGGTGATGCTGCCTGCTCTCCTTTCATCCCCAGAATATCTGGCACGTAGCCATCAACAGAAGGCATGTTCACTTGGGGAAATCCTAAGTCAAGTTTTGGACCCTTGAGGCTACTTTCCTGTTCTGGGATCTCAGGTTGACCATGCTGTATGTCAGTGCTGATGTTTGGAGCTTTTAGATCAACTTTTGGTGTTGATATTGTCATATTTGCATCAAGATTTGTTTTTGGAGAATCCATTCCACGATCAAGGGTTCCAGAACGTATCTGTGGAATCTCAAAATTAAGATCAGGCAGTCTATGAAGTTTGAACATTGGTACTTCTGCCATACCTTTCGGTAATTTTATGGTTGGTTCTGTTACATCATGTGCCCCATTTTCATCTGGGATCTCTGTGTCAACATCTGTGTTGTCCTTTGAGCCAAAACCCCACTTAAAGGGCCATTTGAATTTTCCTTTTACATCAGGGGACTCAACATCCACGTTTGTACCATCAACTTCGGCTTTAGGCAAGCTCAGATCCAGATTTGGTCCATCAAGGCCTCCCTCAATCTTGGGGGCTGAGAGACTCAGATCCGGTGTTTTCATATCTGCATCGACATCAAGTTTGGGTCCTTTCACCTTTGGTCCTGAAAAACCGAGTTTAGACTTTAAAGTTGGCATTTTGTAGTTTCCTGATGGAGCATCTATGTCAACATCAGGAGCTTTCAGGTCTAGCTCAGGCCCTTTGAGGTCAGCTTTAGGTAAACTCAGATCTGCATTGGGAACTTTGAGGTCTCCTTCAATCTTAGGCGCTGAGAAACTCAGGTCAGGTGTCTTCAGATCCGCATCAATATCTGGTCCTTTCACCTTTGGTCCTGACAAACCAAACTTGGGCATCTTTAAATTTGGCATTTTGAACTTTCCTGATGGGGAATCTATATCAGCGTCTGGGGCTTTCAAATGAAGATCAGGGCCACTGAGGTCAGCTTTGGGCAAACTCAGATCTACACCTGGAGCTTTGAGGTCACCTTCAATCTTAGGCACAGAGAAATTCAAATCAGGGGTCTTCAGATCTGCATCAACCTCAGGTTTACTTAATTTTGGACCAGACAAATCAAAGCTGGGCATCTTAAAATTAGGCATTTTTAATTTCCCTGATGGAGCATCCATGTCTGGAGCATTGAGTTCTCCCTCAATCTTGGGAGTTGAGAAGTTAAGGTCTGGTGTCTTCAGATCTGCATCAAGGTCAACATTTGGAGCTTTCAGGGCTAGGTCAGGACCTTTGAGGTCAGCTTTGGGTAAATGTAGGTCCACGTTTGGAGCTTTCAGGTTTCCTTCAATTTTTGGAGTTGAAAGACTCAGGTCATGTGTCTTCAGATCTGCATCAATATCTGGTCCTTTTACCTTTGGTCCTGACAAACCAAATTTGGGCATCTTTAAATTCGGCATTTTGAACTTTCCTGATGGGGAATCTATGTCAGCATCTGGGGCTTTCAAATGAAGATCAGGGCCACTGAGGTCAGCTTTGGGCAAACTCAGATCTACATCTGGAGCTTTGAGGTCACCTTCAAATTTAGGTGCTGAAAGATTCAAGTCAGTTGTCTTCAGGTCTGCATCAATATCAACATCTGGTCCTTTCACCTTTGGTCCTGACAAACCAAACTTGGGCATCTTTAAATTCGGCATTTTTAACTTTCCTGATGGGGAATCTATGTCAGCATCTGGGGCTTTCAAATGAAGATCGGGGCCACTGAGGTCAGCTTTGGGCAAACTCAGATCTACATCTGGAGCTTTGAGGCCACCTTCAATCTTAGGTGTTGAAAGACTCCAGTCAGGTGTCTTCAGGTCCGCATCAATATCTGGTCCTTTCACCTTTGGTCCTGACAAACCAAACTTGGGCATCTTTAAATTCGGCATTTTTAACTTTCCTGATGGGGAATCTATGTCAGCATCTGGGGCTTTCAAATGAAGATCGGGGCCACTGAGGTCAGCTTTGGGCAAACTCAGATCTACATCTGGAGCTTTGAGGCCACCTTCAATCTTAGGTGCTGAAAGACTCAAGTCAGGTGTCTTCAGGTCCGCATCAATATCTGGTCCTTTCACCTTTGGTCCTGACAAACCAAATTTGGGCATCTTTAAATTCGGCATTTTGAACTTTCCTGATGGGGAATCTATGTCAGCATCTGGGGCTTTCAAATGAAGATCAGGGCCACTGAGGTCAGCTTTGGGCAAACTCAGATCTACATCTGGAGCTTTGAGGTCACCTTCAAATTTAGGTGCTGAAAGATTCAAGTCAGTTGTCTTCAGGTCTGCATCAATATCAACATCTGGTCCTTTCACCTTTGGTCCTGACAAACCAAACTTGGGCATCTTTAAATTCGGCATTTTGAACTTTCCTGATGGGGAATCTATGTTAGCATCTGGGGCTTTCATATGAAGATCGGGGCCACTGAGGTCAGCTTTGGGCAAACTCAGATCTACATCTGGAGCTTTGAGGCCACCTTCAATCTTAGGTGCTGAAAGACTCAAGTCAGGTGTCTTCAGGTCCGCATCAATATCTGGTCCTTTCACCTTTGGTCCTGACAAACCAAACTTGGGCAAGTTAAAATGCGGCATTTTGAACTTTCCTGATGGGGAATCTATGTTAGCATCTGGGGCTTTCAAATTAAGATCAGGGCCGCTGAGGTCAGCTTTGGGCAAACTCAGATCTACATCTGGAGCTTTGAGGCCACCTTCAATCTTAGGTGCTGAAAGACTCAAGTCAGGTGTCTTCAGGTCCGCATCAATATCTGGTCCTTTCACCTTTGGTCCTGACGAACCAAACTTGGGCAAGTTAAAATGCGGCATTTTGAACTTTCCTGATGGGGAATCTATGTTAGCATCTGGGGCTTTCAAATTAAGATCAGGGCCGCTGAGGTCAGCTTTGGGCAAACTCAGATCTACATCTGGAGCTTTGAGGTCACCTTCAATCTTAGGTGCTGAAAGACTCAAGTCAGGTGTCTTCAGGTCCGCATCAATATCTGGTCCTTTCACCTTTGGTCCTGACGAACCAAACTTGGGCAACTTAAAATGCGGCATTTTGAACTTTCCTGATGGGGAATCTATGTTAGCATCTGGGGCTTTCAAATTAAGATCAGGGCCGCTGAGGTCAGCTTTGGGCAAACTCAGATCTACATCTGGAGCTTTGAGGTCACCTTCAATCTTAGGTGCTGAAAGATTCAAGTCAGGTGTCTTCAGGTCCGCATCAATATCTGGTCCTTTCACCTTTGGTCCTGACATTCCAAACTTGGGCATCTTGAAAGTCGGCATTTTGAACTTTCTTGATGGGGAATTTATGTCAGCATCTGGGGCTTTCAAATGAAGATCGGGGCCACTGAGGTCAGCTTTGGGCAAACTCAGATCTACATCTGGAGCTTTGAGGTCACCTTCAATCTTAGGTGCTGAAAGATTCAAGTCAGGTGTCTTCAGGTCCGCATCAATATCTGGTCCTTTCACCTTTGGTCCTGAAAAACCAAACCTGGGCTTCTTGAAAGTTGGCATTTTGAACTTTCCTGATGGGGAATCTATGTCAGCATCTGGGGCTTTCATATGAAGATCGGGGCCACTGAAGTCAGCTTTGGGCAAACTCAGATCTACATCTGGAGCTTTGAGGCCACCTTCAATCTTAGGTGCTGAAAGACTCAAGTCAGGTGTCTTCAGGTCCGCATCAATATCTGGTCCTTTCACCTTTGGTCCTGACAAACCAAACTTGGGCATCTTTAAATTTGGCATTTTGAGCTTTCCTGATGGGGCATCTATGTCAGCATCTGGGGCTTTCAAATGAAGATCGGGGCCACTGAGGTCAGCTTTGGGCAAACTCAGATCTACATCTGGAGCTTTGAGGCCACCTTCAATCTTAGGTGCTGAAAGACTCAAGTCAGGTGTCTTCAGGTCCGCATCAATATCTGGTCCTTTCACCTTTGGTCCTGACAAACCAAACTTGGGCATCTTTAAATTTGGCATTTTGAGCTTTCCTGATGGGGCATCTATGTCAGCATCTGGGGCTTTCAAATGAAGATCGGGGCCACTGAGGTCAGCTTTGGGCAAACTCAGATCTACATCTGGAGCTTTGAGGCCACCTTCAATCTTAGGTGCTGAAAGACTCAAGTCAGGTGTCTTCAGGTCCGCATCAATATCTGGTCCTTTCACCTTTGGTCCTGACAAACCAAACTTGGGCATCTTTAAATTCGGCATTTTGAGCTTTCCTGATGGGGCATCTATGTCAGCATCTGGGGCTTTCAAATGAAGATCGGGGCCACTGAGGTCAGCTTTGGGCAAACTCAGATCTACATCTGGAGCTTTGAGGCCACCTTCAATCTTAGGTGCTGAAAGACTCAAGTCAGGTGTCTTCAGGTCCGCATCAATATCTGGTCCTTTCACCTTTGGTCCTGACAAACCAAACTTGGGCATCTTTAAATTCGGCATTTTGAGCTTTCCTGATGGGGCATCTATGTCAGCATCTGGGGCTTTCAAATGAAGATCGGGGCCACTGAGGTCAGCTTTGGGCAAACTCAGATCTACATCTGGAGCTTTGAGGCCACCTTCAATCTTAGGTGCTGAAAGACTCAAGTCAGGTGTCTTCAGGTCCGCATCAATATCTGGTCCTTTCACCTTTGGTCCTGACAAACCAAACTTGGGCATCTTTAAAGTCCGCATTTTGAGCTTTCCTGATGGGGCATCTATGTCAGCATTTGGGGCTTTCAAATGAAGATCGGGGCCACTGAGGTCAGCTTTGGGCAAACTCAGATCTACATCTGGAGCTTTGAGGTCACCTTTAATCTTAGGTGCTGAAAGACTCAAGTCAGGTGTCTTCAGGTCTGCATCAATATCTGGTCCTTTCACCTTTGGTCCTGACAAACCAAACTTGGGCATCTTTAAAGTCCGCGTTTTGAGCTTTCCTGATGGGGCATCTATGTCAGCATTTGGGGCTTTCAAATGAAGATCGGGGCCACTGAGGTCAGCTTTGGGCAAACTCAGATCTACACCTGGAGCTTTGAGGTCACCTTTAATCTTAGGTGCTGAAAGACTCAAGTCAGGTGTCTTCAGATCTGCACTAGCATCAACATCAGGTCCTTTTACCCTGGGTCCAGAAAGTCCAAATTTTGGTGCCTTCAATGTAGACCATTTGAATTTTCCAGAGGGTGCCTCAGTGTCAAGATCTGGAGTTTTCAGGTCTGCTTTTGGACCTTTGACATCTATATGGGGAGTTTGCACATTTGCCTTCAGATTAGGAGCAGACATATTCAGATCTGGTGTCTTTGGTTTGATATTAGGCAAATCAAATTGGGGCATTTTGAATTTTGGAGGGTTAAAATGTAGGTCATTTGAACCGACATTGGGCTTCCCAAGATCAAGAGAAGCACCTGGAGTTTGGATGTCCATTTTTCCACGTGGCAGCTCAGAGTGCAAGTTGACTTCTGGGCCATTGAGCTTTGGATCTGGGATATTAAGTTCGGGGTTTCTGAAAGTTCCATCCAGGTCAGCTCCTTTCAGTTTCGGCCCAGACATCCCAACAGCTGGCATTGTGAACCGCGGCCCCTTAATGCTCTCACTTGGTAAACTGAGATTGGTGTCAAACGCTGGTTGGTTTAGAGTCACACCAGGCAGACGGACATCAGGGTTTGATCCCTGCAGACTGATCCTTGGTGCGTGCAGATCTGGAGCTGACAGTTTGACATCAGGGGACTTGAGGCTAGTGTTCAGGTCTACCCCTGGTGTTTTTGGGTTCACGCTGGGCAACTCCCCATTTAAAGTGGTACCTTCCAAATTAAGTCCAGCCCTTGGGGTATTCAGTTGTCCACCAGAGCTATTGAGCTCAACAGACAGATCTTCATCTGTACCGGATAAGGACGATTCTGGCTTCAGGAATTTTTTGACCTTGTTTTTGTAGAGTTTGTTGTATGAATCCTTGAGCATCTGAAAAAACAATTTATTGTCATTATTGCACATTCTCAGTTTAGATGCCCTTAATACCAAAGCCATTTACCTATCTTATATTTTATAGCTTCTATTTAAGGAAGGTGGATATTTAATATTATGGGATATAACAGTTTAAATATAGAATACTGAATAATAGAAAATATGAACTTCTGGACTTCTCTTCCAAGCATGATTTCCTGCCCACTAGTTGTCAATGACCCCTACAAGGACCTAAGAAATGCATTTCTAGAATCTTTGACACTTTACAAATTCCACTTACATCTTCAGGAACTTTGGTCTGGGCATTTAATGAACTGAGGCTCAAGCTGGTTTTCAGGTCTTCTCTTTTCAGAACTTGCATTTGGTTATCAAATGGCTCAATGAGTTTCAACAACTTCTCCACATCATTTTTCTTCAGGTGGTCAAAGTGAATGGTGGCACCAACAATTTCGTCTCCTGTAAAGATTAAATAAATTACATGGAAACAGATAAGTTCACATTGATCTATTTTGACTGTATTGGCAGATAATATCCAAATGATTTCCATAGCTAAATCAGTTTCAAACATATAAAAACAAAGAACAAAGAACATATAAAAAGTAACAACATTCAACTGTATATCCACAACTTATTATTCATTCATATATTCATTCAAAATTGAAATAAAAACAAATATGAATTATATGTGTTACTATATGTGTTAAAACAATTCAGCAACGTCAAGCTAGTCCATTTTTCAAGACTTATATTTTAGGATATTATGGAGTGTAGAGACGCATAATAATATGGGGGCAATATTCAGTCAATAATAGCTTACAACATCGGTAATCAGTATCAGCTGTCCAGGATTATCCAATATGATGGCCCCGTATAATGACACAACATACATACACCAAACGCGATGTATGTGATACACCACCAATGCAGTCAATTAAGTGAAAATGTCATGCTCAAAAAGTAGCCTAATTGTAGTAGTGTTACCAACCAAACTCTTACACAAAGCCATAGAGTAAGGCTGCCAAACCCTGTTCCTGGAGGTCAACTACCCTGTAGGTTTTTACTCCAACTCTACACTGTTTCACTTCCCTGTAAGTTTTTACTCCAACTCTACACTGTTTCACTTCCCTGTAAGTTTTTACTCCAACTCTACACCGTTTCACTGCCCTGTAGGTTTTCACTCCAACTCTACACTGTTTCACTGTCCTGTAGGTTTTTACTCCAACTCTACACTGTTTCACTGCCCTGTAGGTTTTCACTCCAACTCTACACTGCTTCACTGTCCTGTAGGTTTTCACTCCAACTCTACACTGCTTCACTGTCCTGTAGGTTTTTACTCCAGCACTACACTGTTTCACTGCCCTGTAGGTTTTCACTCCAACTCTACACTGTTTCACTGTCATGTAGGTTTTTCATTTATAGGAACAGGGTAGGGCAACCTTGCTACAAAGAGACTCTCTAGACTCATGCTGCCCGCAAGTTTAAATTGTCTTACACAAACAACATTAGTTACATGCTTACTTCATAACCTGACATCCGTGCTCATTTACTTCTTCCATGAATGTGGAAATTCGATTGCAATTTGTAAGTGTGTCATAACGTTAAATGGGGAGGCAGTCAAATATTGATTATTGATATCGGCCCCAGAATTTCCATATTGTGCAGCCATAATAGAGGGACTGTGAGTGGATGCTTGTGCGTGTCAGTAGCATGTAGCAACACTTAATTTAGCATTTAAAAACTCCCATTTCTGAAACTCAGTTTTTACTCTCACAGAATATTTATGGTTATGATAATATATAATATCAATAATATATTGTAAAGGATGAAGTAAATTAATTGAATTAACAACTTACCCTCTTTCAACCCACTCCTATCAGCAAAAGAGCCATCTTTGATGTCAGCAATGACCACTCCTCCTTTCTCTGAATCACCCAGGACTAAGTTTTCAGAGAAGCTTCTGCTCCGACCACGCCCGTCCTAGAAATCCCAAAAGAATAAATCAATCCTCTTAAAGTTATAATAAAGTCCCTGAAGTGTTCCCAATAATGTGCATATTATGGGGTACATTCAATCACTCTGAAAAGTATGCATACCCCAACCATAAGAGAATACACCGGTTTAATGCTCCAAAGAATAAGCTTCCTTGCCTATGTTATAGTGTCTATTCCCAGTGTTTTTTGTTTTTTTTACCTACCATGTTCTCCATTATACATTTACAGCTGCATAGATATCATGAAAATGGTCTTCGTTATAACCTGTAAAAGCAAAGAAACAAATACAATTACAATAAAACTGGAAAATGTTCATGTTATATATGGACTATATAACTATAAATATTATGTATGTGTAGTCAACATCAACAGAAAGGAGGGAAACCAGGAGCTGAAACAATGAAAACAAGGAGAGGAGAGCGATGACAACACATCAGAAGATGCTTTGGAATTTACTATTTTTCAGGAAGAAAACAGAGTAAAAATAAAAAAAATACAAATACTTAGATCCATACAGAGTAACATATAACTTATGGTACTGGTTACATATTTACATGAAATACTGTACCTCACATACTGTCTCATTTCTATGACTGCTGATGGTCTTAATAATGATTAGCTGCATCATTGTGACATAGCCATGCAACATGAAACAAATTTAGTATAATAAAGTTCAGTATATCAATATATCAAAAATAAATATCAAGTTATAATTAAAAAAATGACAATAGCATAATGACATGGCAACATATCAAAAGAAAATCGATAGCTTAGTTGTGTGAATCTAGCTGACTTTTGGAAGCATGAGTTTGTCTAATAACATCAGCTGACAAGTGACAAGTAACTGGGAACAAAGTTACACTGGGCAAAGTTATAAAAGTAGCATATCCTGTTTTAGATTGAGGTGTAAGGAGAATGGGGCGGCAGGGTAGTATAATGGGTAAGGAGCTGGTTTTGTAACCTGAAGGTCACAGTATCGATTCCCTGCTGCTGTACCCTTGAGCATTGCTTCACTGTATACCCAGCGGTGTGCAAAAGTGGATGGAATTGGATGCAAAAGTTGCGTAAGTCACTCTGGATAAGAGCGTCTGCCAAATGCCTGCAATATCAATATCACCCACAGTCACTCTAAGACAGAAGGAAGGACTTTGGAGGAGGAGGTCCCCTGAGATCCCAAGCTTTTTGGGCCACCTCCTTCTCAGTGTCCCCAGGTTCCCGCTGCACTGGGTGTGCAATTAGCTTTGTATGCGTATCCATCAGCCTGGTGCCGATTTGATGGATCAAGCAGCTCCCGCCCCTTGCCGGTGCACGCGAGATCGCCACCTGGGCACTGCACCGGAACTGCGGGAAGCAGCCAAAAGTGGGAACCGGGCATGAATGGGACGCCTGTTCTTTCGGCTGGGCTTGTTTCCCCCACACAAAGCCCCTCTTGTGAGAGCGAGAAAGCCGAGGAAGGGCGAGTTGCCTACGTAGCCGGAAAAAGGGAGCGAAAGCTGCCCCAGATGTACCGCGACAGGAGAGGGGAGACAGGCGGGACGACCGAGACCCCCCCCCCTTCCCCAAACCCCGCTCTACGTTGCCCTCGCCGATGTGGGCGCAGTTCCACTACTCCTTCTCGGCATGAGCCCCTGTCCCAGCCGTAGGAGGCAGGATGCGGTGGCTGTCGCGTCTGCGCTGGGCCTCCCTGTTTGCACACCTCCCCATAGCCCCGCCTAAACTCGCCAGCAAGGTGTTATCCACTTCCTGGACTCTACTTTCACACCTCCCCACTCACACTCACTTGGGTGCAACACTTCCTGAGGCTCATGTCCGCCTGGGCACCCTATGAAACAACCACAGTGAGGGAAAGGCTGAAGCCTCTTAAACTCAAGCCACAATCTTTTTTTTTTTTTTTCCTCCAGCTTCCAGTTAACAGACGATTTATTACTATCACTGAAAATGTCCAGCATAGTCCACACACACACACACAGGTGGGAGATTTTCTACTATAATTTTTTTTTTTTTTTGGTTTTGAACAATTACCAGTCGGCCCACGTGACGTGAGGCGCCGACGGAGATGAAACTCGCCCGGCCGCATGCCTGTGGCATTCGAGGCACTGACTTTCATCATGTGCTCACAGGAAAGCTGGGAACGGGTTTGTCCAGAAACTCAGCGGATAGGCACGAGCGTTGAGCAAGTTACGTCAGTTACGATATGACCGGGTGCACCTCACACCTTTTTTTTTCAAGACCACACCCGCCACGTTTCGATGTCCCGCCGAAGAGGCAGTCCTGCGTGGCCAGTAGAACTGAACCGGTATTCATGAGGTCATTGGAGCAACGGCGCATCTGTCACCATCTGTCCCGCACTGCCCATTGTAATGCCCATTGGCGACCACTTGGGCCTTGGGCCTCAAACAATCTCAAGCCTACTTTTATCTTAGCAGCCTCATCACTGAAACTATCTATGTTTCCGTCCTTATCTATGCAAAGATCGAAAGAATGACTCAGTAATAGTCTAACAGAAAAAAAACCCACCAAAGGAAAAAAGAAATGACAGAAGCATCATAATTAACATAACATAAATAGCATTTTTTTCAGTCCCAGAAATATTTTAAAGTTTAGTTTGTAACACATTTACACACAGCTGACCACAAATTCATACAGTATTATCACAGCATAAATGTACTATCAGACAAATGTATTGGATGAAGACTAACTGTGCCCATTAATAATAAATCAAATCTAGGTAAACATTCTGTCTGGTCATACTCAGTGAGTAATGAATCCACAACGGACTGCTTGGTGTTCCAAAATTCAACACTAAAACAATTAATTATGCTAGTCAAAAGAATAATATTGCAGACAAATAACTTTTTTTGATTCATAAACAGTTACCGTTTTAGTAATTTTACTTATGCAATAAAAAAGGCCCAGCTAGATTATATATTTATTGTTCATCGTAATTCATAATAATACCTGAACATTAAGATACATTTTTAATCAATAGATATCACACTATGATAAAACATGTTCGGGCACATACATTTGTCATGACTGGTACGATAACCGCCAGGCCGATTGTTGTGCGAGATTGCTACCACAGCATGCCATTCGTCACCAATAAGGCACACAAGACACTATAAGGCAAATAGCAAGCCATGCACTGAGACTGTCCATATACGGGGGGTCACAGGAGGAGCATATCTGAGTGTTAATTCTTACCACAGGAAATAAAGCTTCAAAATAACTGCTGCCATGTCAGGTGAATGGGGAACAAGCGTCAAGCATCAAAGAATCGCTTGTGGCGTAAACACTCTCAAGATCTGCGACAACATGCTTATCAGATATTTTGATCAAGCAAGTCAAATGAGTGGATCTATTTTCATGTAGCCGCCATCATTGTTTACTGCATTTATGCCATGCATGCAAACTTGGTTTCTCTCCATTTCTATTTTCAAATATAAAATTGTTTACACTTTTTTATTATTAATTTATAAATTGATACATATTTTGTATTATTGGGTCCAGGCCAAAATCACTTAAGAATGTTAAATGTTTTTTTTCTATTCTATCAAGATACTCATAACCCATATTTAATTTCAAACACCACCATTCAAGTAGTAATGGGACAGCACTGGTACAGTGATTACAGATCTTCCATATGCCAACATCAACACTGCTGTCACTAAAAACAATAAATAGCTTCATTATCATCCGATTATTAATAATTATCAGCAACAGTCCTATTCTCAATGCTGGTGTATCAATATCTGTGCAATGTCTTAAATCAGGTCCAACATAACTTTATATTGGAAGCAACATAACTAGTAACCACACCTAGGTGCCCTGCTTCACTGACTACAGATTCAGTGTGCAGTAAATGAAAAGGTTTTTACCTTGGGATGCTGTGAACTCTGTCCAGCTGAAGAGCAGCAGGTGATGTTCAGCCTCCGTACTCCTACGACTCTTTCTACCTCGATGCTTCTGTCAGTTAAATGTCATTCCACCCAAGTCGAAGAACAGGTTCTCCTTCTAATGTCCCAGGGCAGCCACTAAGGTACACGCCCCCCCCCCCCGCCCCCCCCATCCCTAAGCCAAGGGGACAGCAGAAACTTTGCTGGTGACAAAGACGGGGAGAGGGAGAGAGGGAGAGCAGCATCTGTCAGCAGGCCAAACCAGGTCTCAGAAGGAACACACTCCCACAGTCAATTGCAAAACACCAAACCAGCAGCACAGCTACGACATGTCACACGACTCTGGGGTGTGACACGACTCGGAGGAATGAATCCAATTTGTCTCCAGGAGAGAGAGAAGCACCTGCGCTGACTTGAATTGTTACCGTTGAGCCGAATTTGGAAACACCCAGGAGCAGTGTCTCGGGGACTCGGGTCAGGGAGAACGCAGGTGTAAGAGTCTGTTATACCCTTGAGCATGGTGTTCAGTGTTCACACAAAATCGATCAGTGAGACCACCAACTACATAAGAGGTTACTGCAGAAAAAATATAAGCAGTGCTGGGTTGCCTGGGAGAAGGGCGTTCACAAAGCAAAGATAATGAAGCAAAAGATAATGGACCAAGCCTGTGCAGGAGGAGTCTTTCCACACCCTTGCTCAATGTACATCCACACCTTGGTTTTTTTAGAAGCCAGGATCAATAATTGTTACTTCGTATGACTTTCAGGTGTAAACACCAGCTTGTAAACAAAGAGTCAGCATTTCTTCTCACAGATGAGTCGTGATACTGGTGGGCCCAAACAGATTTAATCTTTCATGGGCCGTATCGGTGATTGGTCAGGATCATGTTATGCAAGCTCAACATCACTCAGCTTAAAATCAAACTATAAAAAGTGAAAATTATTTTACTTCACTGGTTTGACTCTGGGGGTGGAACGGTAGTGCAGTGGATAGCGTTATTGCCTCACAGCACGAAGGTCCTGGGTTCGAATCTGGCCTTGGCCTTTCTGTGTGGAGTTTGCATGTTCTATTCGCTTCTGCGTGGGTCTCCTCCAGGTACTCTGCTTTCCTCCCACAGTCCAAAGATATGCAGGTTACGCTAACTGGAGACTCTAAATTGTCCTTGAGGTATGAATGTGTGAGAGAATGCTGTGTGTACCCTGCGATAGATTGCTGGCCTGTCCAGGCTGTATCCCCCCCCCCAATTTTTAGCCATGCTTTTCAAGATAATATTTTTCCTTTGGTTGGAAAAAAATTCAATTCCAATTGTGAATACAACCCCCTCTGTAGCATCAACTGTAGAACTCCAACCATTAACATACTGACCTGAGGATAGATCACTAAATTGAAAATGACTCTAAATATAAAATTCCACAAATGAACTTTTGGGCTAACAAAGTGGCCTAGCCTTCTGCGCCTCATATAACACAACTGGGTAAAACGCCTCGATCAGGGCAATAATCAATTGAGTCAAGCAAGAAACAGTACTCAGGTACAGAGCATGTACAATAGGAACATACACACTCAGCATCCCTTATTATGACGCAAAAAACCACAATATGACGCATCCTTGGTTTCACTAAAAACGCATTTTTACATTGCCCCACCCGCCTTTTGAATTGGCAACAAGTACGTAAAACAATGTTGGGTTTGACTAAAGCTCCTGGAAGTGTTGTCAAGATAAACAAAAGTACAGGACATAGCGAACATTTTACCTTCATTCTTATTTTCACAGTCAAAACGAGTATAAATCTGCCTTAGTTTGTGACACTCACTTACAGGAAAAAAAACTACTGCTGACAAATCAGCTCAAAAAAAGGTGTTCTGATTTGAATGCAGGTAGTCTCTGGCTAATTTGGTATCTTATTTATACCTTGCCAAAATTTTAGGGGTACGTCCTACCCAGCACATTCCAAACAGCCAACATCTATCTCACTGCATGCTATGCGCATTTACACAACCAAAAAAAAGCTGACACTTTCAGAAAACAAAAATGGTTTGAAAATAAAATTTAATGAACTATCATACACACCTTCATTGACCAGCCATCCCTACCACTAAGCAATGCACATTTATTTAGAATAGAATCGAATAGAATAGAAAACTTTATTGTCCATTAAATATAAAATAAAAGGGAAATTTTCCTTCAGCTCAATGCTCATCTCAAATGCTTACTCAATGCTTACTCAAATCCAAAAAAGTCTGCGGGTGAGAAAGAATCTTACGAGCATCCCCTCAGAGTACACAAGACATTAGCGTACATCTTATGTGTGCAGGTCAGGATATTTAGATGCTAATGCTCTGGCATTAAAGACAATTCTGCCAGAATATCAGATACATGCAACATTTGCTTTTCGTGAACGATTAAAATCTGGTACACAGGATCTTTTTAAGAGTACATCTCTGTTCTCAGACGCAACTTAGGCAGTGAGGATCATATTGCCAAAAACCCACTGAGGCGTTATAATCGCACTGCATCTACTATGACCGGCACTTGGAGACTTATTGTTCATTTTCCAGAGGAAAACAAAAATATGTCTTTAGATTATATGCACTGTAACAAAGAGCTTAACCAAACAAGCAGGGTGAATATAATGAAAGCTACATAAATTGCGATAAACTTCCCTTCGCATAAGTCAATAGATTTTCATGGCCTTACACATTCTTGACCTTTAATCTACATTGTAACTATAGTGATCCAATAGGTGCTTAACTGTCAGGGAACAGTCAAGCACAGATCACGCATCTATAAAAGACATTTCCAGATTACATTCGCTGGCAAATATGGCCAATAAGAAGAACTGCAATTGTGACTGGGCATTCCAAATTGGGTAGAAAAAATGGGAAATAATAATTTTTAAAAAATAACTGTGACAACTCTTTGGCCATAACTTCGACCAGGAATTTGTCTGAAGTCCATATTCATTATCGGGTCTCTTGTCTCTCGCTGGTCTCGACGTTCTTGCTGCAGACAAGGGGGCCCTACGCTTGAGACACAGGTCTGCCATGCTTTCTGTGACTCTGACAGAAGCGCACAGCAGAATTTAAAGGTGTGGGCAACAGATCCGCAGTGAAACAAAGACACTACCGTGACAAAAGGCGTGGTCTGTATGACACTCCAAAGCAATCCAGATCTACTTCGGCGAAATATCATACACCCTTTTTCCAAGGCAAACTGCAACAGCTAGGATCCACGAATACAACTAGGACTTTTGCTTAAGACTCATTTCTAAAACACAGTTCCTTAAGAAGACAGAACGCGACTCACTTTTTTATGAGGAAAAAAGTGAAAATTTGCCATTTTTCCTTTTTTAAAAGAGAAAAATTCAGAACCTGATAAAAGGATAACATTACATTGGGGGGGAAATGTGAGGTGCAGTCATGAAAGCAAATGAAAAATGAAGGTGCCAATAGGTAAACAGATGTGTTGCTACATGCCGACCACAGAGCACAGCACCATAAGGAAGCTCTGCCTTAAGGCAGGATTGTGAAGTCAAAAGTATATATTTTAAAAAAAAAAGAAGAATTTCGTCTGGATTCATGTTTCACTTGAATCCTAGTGTCTCATCCTCAAGCCCCAACACGCTTCCTTTTTTTTTTTTTTTTGCTCCTCTTTAGTCAAATTTAGTCTCTGACACACACAGCATTGTCAATTGAAAAGCTCAGCCAAAACAAAGACATATTTAATTCAGTCTGCCTCGTGCTAAGCGATGAATGAGATTCTTTGGACCAAAGGTGAGAAACAAAACACAATGGTAATATTTTCGCGACAGGACAATAACACCGGTTACCCCCGTTTCCCTCGCTCCTACCCCAGGAGTCTCACACGCTCCGGCTGCAGGCTCGCAGCGAAGTTTCAGAGCGAGCCGTCTCTCATTAACCGAGCATTCCGCCGAGTTCCTGCTTTCCATATCGGTAAAAAAAGCGAGCAAGATTCTGCATATATTATCAGAATATGTGATCGCATTCTGCCGCCGTCACATGGAGCTCGTCACATGGAGCTATGCATCTATACACATCCGCGCAATTCACTGTGCGGGTGATTAAGGAAACGGGTTTCAGTACAGATTGCACGATTTCGGGTGAATGTGTTGACACCTATGGCCAGATTGCTGGGACTCCTTGCTGTCTAGTGTAGGCCCGAGGCACGTGGGAGCATGTAACTAGAGCAGTGGCTTGAACTTCGTAGTGATGACAGCGTCGACGCAAGAACGTTGCGTGGCTTACATTCCCAAACTTGGCGATTGCATCTCGCGTTTAATTTCTTGACTGTTCCCCATATAATGTGCCCATTACTGTGCGTTAACTAGCCTGTAATTCCTCTCATATCGAAGGGATAATTCAACTTAAAATGCATGTTACTCATTCTTTTTCTTAACTTGTGAAATGTCCTCAGGCCTCAAAATGACAGCTACCTGCTTTTATTCGGATCTGAGTAGCCCATCCATCATGTTTCAGAACCAAAAAAAAATGAATAAAAGGCTACGGACAAGAAAGCTCTTTGAAATAAAAAATTATTATAAAATCAGTAATTCAGAGGCTGTAGGCATGAGCGGTTAGTCATATTCACAATATTTTTTTAATCTTTTTTTTTTTCCAGATTTAGATCATTGAAGTTTCAAATGTACAAAACTGTCAAGGCACAGAAACGGTATAACTTTTTTAATTGTCTCATTTTCAGGAGAAACGTGCTAGCAAGCTAAAATGAATGAGGAGTTGCTCATGCTACTGTAAATAATTATCATGAATCCCAGGACTTTTCATTAGATAGATTTACTGATGCTTTCATTTTCTGCAATGTGCAATATGGCAAATGATTGCTTTAAAAAGAGGTTGCGTTTTTAATTAATTAAATGACATGCTGACAGATGAAATATGATCACTGAAACTAGACCATTTGTAGAAAATGACGAGTTTAAAATAGGGGTGTCCAATCTTATCCGAAAAGGGCTGGCGTGGGTGTAGGTTTTTGTTTTAACCCAGCACTAAGACACCTGATTCTACTTATCATAGTCTTGATTGAAGACTGTGTGATCATTCAATTAGTTGAGTCAGGTGTCGTAGTGCTGGGCTAAAACAAAAAAACTGCACCCACACCGGCCCTTTCTGGATACGATTGGACACCCCTGGTTTAAAAGAAAGGTGAAATGGAAACGAAACCTAACCTGCATAGTGTGAAAGTAAGCTGAAGGAAAACAATCTGGAAAACAGTGGTTCCCCCAGGAACAGGTTGTAAAAACCCCTGGTCTAGGCTACTTGGCAATCAAGATCATGGCTGCTTCCCATGCTCAACACATCATCAGATCTCATGCACAGACCTTCCAGTCAGAAACTAGCCATCTCAATTCATTTCTCACATGGCCAAAGCTCCTGCTATTCTCTCACTTTTCATCCAAGGTTAGAATATGATTTTTTTATGCTTCAGAGATAAAGAATAACTCACCACACGCTCCAGTGGCAGCTAGACACACCTGCTTAGACGATCAATCCCACGCCTTGGATCTGTCCCATGTCCAACGCCCTCTCCTCACTGCAACACTTAAGTTAAATCTATCAAAGTATATATTTAGGTCACAGATCATTTTAAAATAAAGCATTATGAATATAGTAGGATTATGAAGAATAATTGATTTTATTTGACCACCTGGTACCTTATGAACACTAGTATAAGTTCATGTCACATCAATGGTCATTATTAGGATTTATGAGCACGAGTATAATGAAAGCATGTTGCTTGTGAGGATAATTGTTAGGTACGGTGCGCGTACTTATACAATAACTACCCTATACATGTGTTTTAGCTACTTTTTAGTGAGATTGGCTGTTCTGAACCAAGTCTTGGGGCTTGCGTCATTCCTGCAGTTTGAATTCTGCATCTTGTATACATCTTTCCGCAACGGTTCCTCAATCAGCTGAGGAATTCTGGGAGTTAGCATGAGTTTTTTTTGAGTAATTCACCCATCTGCTGAAGAAAGCCCTAAAAGTACCCTTCGGTTTTGTGAACGAATGTGTTTTTTTTTAGCCATTTCAGAAGTGTGTGTGCATTCCTTCAGCCTTTGCGACACCCACCACGACATTAAGGTGGGAAATCTTGTTAGAGAGCCAGAGAAGCTCCGTTCGAGACGGTAAATTATTTTTGACACGCCTGTGTCCAGTGAAGATCTGATTTTAACGTTGTCAAATGCTGAAAGAGTTGGGTCTCAGACAGGCCATGTTCGACCATAATTCAATTCTAAAAGATACGACATTGCACTTCCCCCAATGTCTTCATTCCTGAAAAGGGCGTTTCTAGCCGGGTGACTTGACTGGCAGCAAGTTATAATAAAGTGATTCATTTAACTGAAATGCTGCAGGTCCTTGTGAGCCCATTGTTTCGAATGCACAGCTGAGTGAAAATGAGCACCAAGTAACTGGCTTGGTCCCAAAAGAGTATTGCAATAGGAAAAAGTTTGATCAAAATCGCACCTAGTCACTTCGGTTTAAATAAACTGTGTGATGTATCTGGTACATCTTCAGAACTAAACTATTGTTGACTTTCTATGTTACTTACAGTGAAAAGCCAAGGCTTCTCAATAACCTTTTTTTTTTTTTTGCATTTCAGTCCTTCTTTATGACAATAGTTCAGTGATTGTTTTATAAATGGGTGTGTTCATATTTTGGCAAGGCCATTACTTTTGGAGTGACTATTAAGTGTGCAAGTATATACTACAGGGTATAATTTCATACGCACATTTATATTTCAACTATCACCTTCCAATTTGTACATATTCATCTAGGGTGACCAGAACAGCTGTGAGCAGCAGTTTCACGGATGAATCCACTGCCGTGTGGCAGTGCACTGAAGGTGATGGCAGGTGAGCACAGATGAATTTACATACCGTATATTCTGCTAGGATCTGATTGGTGTGTAATGAGATGAGGGAAATTCAGGTCTACTTAACGATGTGATTAAGAGGGACAGCAACTCATCCCAATTGGCTTTGGCTTCCCACAGACCTGTTCAACTGAACTTCCTTCGATTTAGCACATTTTCTATGGCATTACCATCGAAGCAGTGAACGTTCAACCCAACGAATGCTCATAAAAATAATTTGGAGATGTCAGGGGGGGTGGATTTACAAGGGGGTGGGTGACCTGTGTTCTCTGCTTGTGATACTGTACTCATTGGCCTCCTAATGGGGGGGTGGTGGTGGTGATGGTTTTGCGACATGACCATCACAGAGCGCAGTGCTCTCTGGAAGAATGCCGAAAGGCAGCATTCTGCTGTGGGTGTTGCTCAATCCCGCTGCAAAAAGGCTGAAAGATAAGCATGCCAGCAAGGTTATCTTTTCAGGTGTTGCCGTGTGGTTAGACGATCGGTTTCTGATTCTTTCGCAGGTCTTCTTTCTGCAAGTCCCACCACAAAAAGTTTAGATTTCCCCAAGAAATTTCGGTGTTCATAAAGGATCATTTGTTATGCCACTTGTATCAACTCCCGTGAGGAAGAGCAGGTTCTTGTGAGTCTCATAGGTGCAATTTATGACAGCTTGAGCTTGTTTTAGCTACTAGCTATGTACTACAGTAGCTTCGCAGTTGTATGGTACTGTATCTATGGTTAACTTACATACAAGACACAAAGTAATTTAATACTTGTGACAAAAGGACAGTTCAACAAGACTTCAGATGAAAGAGCCATTTTCATAAAACCAGGACAAAAAAAAAAAGTTTCTTTCAAAAAGCAATGCTCCTGGTAAAACAATGTACAATATCCTTTTAGCAAGGAGTGATTTGCTTTGACACTGCATGTAGTCAAATACTTTGAATATCAATGATTCAGTTGAAGCACCTTCAGAAAAAAAAAAAACAACTGCCACCAACTTCCTCCAAGATTTTGTAGACTAAAGTGGTTGACTGCAAGGTTTGGATTTTTTTGGAGGTGAGATCACCATCCTCCACACAAGCATCCTGTGCACTTGGTAAATCAAGGCTAAGAAATTCCAGGCATTTGAGAACGACTTTTGCAAGTGTTAAGGAATGGAGATGCGTCAAATTCCAGAGATAGGAATCTTCACGCGTTACTCTGTGGTCAATACCTTCTATGGTTTCACAACGGGGAAGGATGCAGTCAAGGTGTTCTACAAACCTCCATAGGTCTGCACGAAATTGCTTTACTTAGGCCTCAATCACTAAAACCTAAGAGCAGTTTGCTCAAAAAGCATTGAGGAAACCGATTGACTTGAACCATTTGAATAGGGAAACGTATCGTTCTTACATTCCCTGGTCTGGCTTTTGTGTTCAGTACCTCTTCACGAGACGTTCCATTTTTAAAAAAAGTTGAGACGAGGTCTAAGACTGCACTCGATCGAACGACATTCGCAACGGTCACTCTCCGGCCATAAACGGATTAGGACGAGAGGGTGAACTGGCAAATAGAAGATGCACACTAAATGCTATAAAGGCAGGATCGGGTTGTCATAAAGCAGTTTTGTGTGCTTCACTCCCTTGACTCCCTACATTCCAGGAAGGAGTACTCACACTTTGGGTTGGCCATCTTCGGTTTACCTGAAGAGTACACAGCGTTATTGTTGGGTTAGCTAAACTTTGGTGGGTTAAACCAGTGGCTCGCAAACCCAGTGAGCCACAACCCAACTGACGAGCGAACGCATTCCAGGTGACACGCCCCTCATTAAAATGTACCCTGGCAGTACATTTACGTTTCAGGCATTTATCAGACGCTCATTCAGAGACGCTTACAAACCCGCATAAATAATTGTCTGGGCTGATCCTAGGTCACCAGTGGCACAACCAATACTCATTTCTGTAGCGATGTTTCTCCTAATATGGCTCTGAAATGTTTTTGTTCAAACACACACGTTATGCAACAGGTCCCATGCTTAATACGACTGGCATATTGGTGGAAAGCATTATATACTGAAAATGTAATTTCTTTTTCCAGTGCCTCATCTTGTGACCCAGCTTAGCCCCTCCCACAGCCCCCTAAGTGGGTCCTGACCAACATTTCGAGAAGCACTGTAATTAATTATCCTTACTGCTCATTTAGCCTAATTCTTACATCTCGAGAGGCTTTGCTATAAAGCATATTTTGAATACTGTTTGGTAGTCAACATCCTATGCTGGAGAGTAAATTAAACTAAAAACTAAACCAAAAAAAACGAGCTGAACTTTCTTGAAACGATATTATCTCAATATTAAAGCTTTGAATTTCAAACCAACAAACTGGAGTGTCCAGTTTAAATCCGGGTTTAAATCAGGTCAGCCTACGGCTGACAAAGACAGACGGAGTTCAGAGTTGTAGAAACAGCCGCATTTATTCAAATAAAATTAACTCGCTGTGAGATCAAAGTTCATGTGACGTGGGAAGTATATACATAACACAGGAAGTCTACCAGACGAGGACTGACACAGAGCGTTCCCAGTAAAGGCATTTCATAAAAACCCGTCAGAGGCAAATGGTTTTCTGATGGGTGGTGCTCTCGGAGATGAAGTAGACGTCCGTAGAGCTTTCGGGCGTCAGCGGGGTAACGTTGTCCTTCACGGGCGACAGGGGCTCCCCTTTCATACCCAGGGTAATTTTCGGTCTCTCTCTGAAAAGTATGAAACAGACGCGTGGGGTGAAACATCCAGTACGAGCATCCGCTTGAGCTTCACAAACACTTATTCCATGGCCAGGAATTAGACAACATGGCAGCATTGACTCTTCACACAGTCGTGTGCGTTCGCGCATTCTTTTGAATTTTTGGAGTCACTGCAAAGGACCAAAAATACAAAAGTAAAGTCCAACGTGTTTCAATCAAGTTTCCAATGAAAAAGTAGTTTTTAGGTGCTCGACATTAGAGGACAATGTATATATGTAAGCAAGGCACTTCAAATAAACTACCCGAACGAAGACGCTTGTCGAAACGTCAGTCACCCCCCTGCAATAAACGTGCAGACCTTACAAGTGCTCCAGTATCTTACTTTGGGTAGTTTATTTGAAGTGCCCAGGTAAAAAGCCTTGCAGCCAAAAATGCAATTAACTACTCCAAACTGGAATAACAGTGGTGTGTGTGTGTGTGTGTGTGGGGGGGGGGGGGGTGACAGCTGATAAAAGTTGAAGAAGGAAAAGGCTGCCGGGTGGCTCATCCTGTTAAGGCACTGTTCAAGTGCAGGGATAGGCCTCATGCTCTGGGATTGGTTCCTTTCCACAATTGCTATACATCATTTGATCTTAGCACTGTGCTTATGGAGGGGTTGTGTGCAGTAAAAACATGGAGCTCATCTCATCCATGCTGTATCAGTGCAATCTTCATTCATTCGCCCATGGGACTAGGTCAGTGGTGTAAAGATTTCATTGGGCTCATCCAGTTTCCAAAACCTACTTATTTATCTATAATCACCCTGGCAGAAGACTGGATTCTAATGTTAAAATGTTTAATAATGTGTCATACTGTGAATGAATTATAAAACTGGATGAACTGCTGTTAAGTTCAATGTAGTACATTACTTTTTTTTTTAAACAGTGCAATACGGTTATGAATATATTTTTAATTTTTAAAAATTTTTTAGACTGCGGGCTTGAGCACCGGAGAACATTTTGATAACGGAAAAAAGAATCGCACTTTCAAAAACAAAGAAAACTCTGATTGCTCTCAAAGTCACAGTGCAACAATGCTGGCATCACACTCTAGTGTCCTCAACACCTTCCATCAGGTCAGGTGCAAATGAGTTTCGCTGGAGAGAGATAGGCATTTCAGAGCCTTTGTTATATTAAGCACTTCGCTTTCGTGACGAATTCCCTCTCACAACCCGCCAAGCTCCACCCAAAAAAAAAAAAAAAAAATCTGACGGGCCGATTCGCTCTCTTTACATAGGCATTTGCTTCGAGGCGGCTGTGTGAGGTTGCGCAAAAGCCACGTTTATTGCCGGGCCTTTGAAACGCGACCTATTGTACAGCGCCCTCTACTGGCCACAGAGGGTACCGATTCGTCCATGTCACCATGATTAAGACAGACGGGTCCACAAAATTTGTGGATTTTTTTTTTTTTTTTAACTTTTTTTTTAACCACTCCGATTAAGGACTTGCTATTTTAATCGCTATTTTAAATGTGCCAAAGGATCAAACCGCGTTCTCCAGATACATGCTCCGGCCTGAATCGGACACAGACAGCAGTCTGGTGTCGAATTGACGGATTAAGAACATCAGAACATGAAAACGCTAAACCTGTGGGTCCAAGGCCAAATAATCATTTTACTGGAAAAATTCCAGTCAGTAGTGAAAATGTGCAAACAGGGGACAGTTAACTGCGGTTTTTAGTGCACGTTTTCAATTGGCCAAGACCACTCTTGGGTGAGTGGAAGGATATTCTGGATATCCAGAGTTTATGATGACCTCCCGGCTTCACAATAGCAGGTGTGCGGCTTACTGGGATTTGTAGTCTAAAGATCAAGAAAATGCACTTCAAGTGACTTCAAAGGCACGACGATGTTTGCGAGTGAAGACGTACTTCTGGAAGCCGAAGTTTTTCCACAGGCTGCTGATGGTGGCCTGGAGGCCCGGGGCGTTCTCGTTGTTGGCGCCGGCCCTCTTGCCGGGCCCCGCCGGCTTCCTCCGGAGCCCGCTGGCTCGGGCCGGGCCGGGGGCCTGGACCCTCCCCTGCTTCCCCAGGTCACCTGACCGGACCCTCGGCAGCCCCG
The DNA here is from genome assembly GCF_013347855.1 of Anguilla anguilla. Lineage (NCBI taxonomy): Eukaryota > Metazoa > Chordata > Actinopteri > Anguilliformes > Anguillidae > Anguilla > Anguilla anguilla. Next base: position 4,571,475 of record NC_049218.1, read on the forward strand.
ACACCTGGGAGGGGCGCAGGGAGAGAGAGAGAGAGAGAGAGAGAGGAGAAGGTCACAGCACGGAGAGGCGGCGCCCGCCGCCACGACACCTACGCCAGGGAAAGTGTGCGGCAAGGCAACTTCCTTTTTCCTGTGCGAAGAACTGATCAGTCGGTGAGCAAGAATTTCCACTCTCGTGAAACCAGAGAGAAGAACAAGGCTACTTTTCCCAGTCTTAATGACAGATGACCAGTAATCTTTCATTAGTACCACAGACCCTCAATGGGCAATTCTTTCACACTGTTTGACAGAGCTGCCACACTCACCTATGCCACCAGTACCAGCGCTATTAAAAGCCATTTCAAGGCGCCACTTCAGTACAAAATAGAAGAGATGGCCATTTCACAAGCAGACCATCAACCAAGAATAATACAAAATGGCCTCAACATATCTGAGAATGAATTCTGTCCAAGGAGCAGATTTTTAAACCGCAGTTCAAACCAAAATCTTCTGAAGCAGAATGCACATACTGATCCAGGATCAGTAAACAATTCACTTACATTCCAGACATGACGCATTACAACATCATTCCCAACACCTCTATAAAGAATTCCAGCACTTTAAAGCATCTCTCATTTTCAGAGATAATCAATGACTGAGAGAACCCCAGTTTGAGAAAAGGACTTGGTCTCATTTTGCTGATTTTGATGTGGGAAAGCAGTGCAGGGGTGAAGCAGTGATGAAGCTAACTTACCTTTGCTCTAATAGTTGCTGGTTTCCTCTCTGAAACAGGTGCACAGCCGGTGTTTTCACTGCAGTCTGACTCCTGACTTGTGTTGAGCTCCTTTATATAAAAACAAAAGAACATTAATTGATGAAACCAAGATGACTGTGTACTAAACTTATTCATTTAAACAAAGCCAGACAACAGCACAAGCAGAAAGCAGAAAGCAGAAACTGGCATAACTGTGGGCGCTGACTATAGAACAGGCCCTGAGGGGAAGCACTGAGAGGCAGTGCAGAGAACCTGGACTGAGACGCACCGCTGCAGAGTCTCTGTGCTGCGATGGGGGCGGGGCTTCCTCCTCCCCAGGGCTGCTGCGGCCAGGTTGGGAGAAGTATGCACTGTCCTGGGAGGGGGGCGAGTCCGGGGGGGTCTCCTCCTCGTCCTGGCGCCCGTCGCCCCCCCGGCAGGGGGGCGAGGCGGACGGGGGAGGTCCCGTGGGGCACGGGGCGCTCCAGGAGAAGGTGTCCTTCGTGCGCTGGAAGCGCTGGAGGGTGGAGAGCCCGGACGCGCGGGTGGGGGTCGCGGTGTCGCCGCCGCTGCCGCCGCCGGGCCAGCTGAAGACCCCCCTGCCTCTGCCGGCGGGCTGCGGGGACTGAGAGGACGGGGGGCTGGGGGCGCCCTCTCTGCGGCCCCCGGTCTCCTCCGCCTCACAGTCCTCTCCCGCCCGGAGCCTCTCACCAGGCTGACGGGGCCCGTCCGAACCTTCAGCACCGGGCCCCTGGGGCTCTGGGCTGGCCCCCTCGCTGGAGCCCACGCTGCAGAAGAACCTGGAGAGGAAAGGGATAAGCACTTAAAGCAAACCCCATTTACCGGGTATAAAAAATAAATGTACAAATATTCCATTCTAAATATTAAACATACAAAAACAAAATATGAAATATTAATTAAATGAGCATCTTATTGTTCAGAGAAGAAGACTGACAGAACAAGACCGAACCCTACCGTTTCTGTGCCATCCAGCAGTGCGTTTACAGCGTTAGGTTTGTCCACGAGGAAGAGGAGGAAGTGCATCGGTATGTGGTGTTACCTGCTGTGAGTTCCCTGGCCATCCTCGGCCTCGTCGTCTTGGTTCCTCCTCTGCAGCAGGGTGGCGAAGCGGTTGCGGGGCCTCGGCTGGCGGGCGGCGACCGCGGGGCTCTCCGCGGGGGACACCGCGACGCCCGCGGCCGGCAGCCTCTCCTCCCGGCGCTGCTTCTTCAGACCGGAGGAGGAGGAGGAGTACTGCTCCAGAATGTCCTCTTCTGACACTCCCGCGTCTGCATCGACAAATGCGAGAGGGTTAGGAAACAAATCTGCCGCTGAAAAAAAAATCACTTGTATAAAAAGGAGTAAACGTTAAAAAGAGAAACAAAAAGCAAAATCATTCGCAAAGACACCGTGAACCAAGACCATCAAGCAAACGTGACAAACACAAAGCATAAACGCAATAACTTAAAACAAAATATATTTTAAAAAAAGGAAAACACAAAGTTCACAAATATTACAGAATGGGCGTGACCACGCAGTGACAGTGACTGTGACCCTACCTTCCCTGGGCCTCTTGACTGGAAGCTCTCTGTGGGGGAGTCTCAGACCCTGGGCACAGACTACCCTCTCCTTCCCCTTGGTGGAGGGCCTCTCTGGGGAGCGTGGCACTGGGGGCGCGGGGGGCAGGGAGGGCGGGGGGCCGCCGGGGGTGTACCCCTTTCTCCAGATGCTGGCCTCCGGGGGACAGCGGTTCTCTTTGCTGTGGTTCCAGCCTCGGCTGCGCGGCCTGGCAGCCTGCGGGGCGGAGACGAGGGGCGCGATCAATCACGCGCCGGCGCTCCCCCAACCGCACGCGGGCGCTCCCCCAACCGCACACTGCCTCTCCCCCAATTACACAGCACACGTTCCCCCAACCACACACCACCTCTCCCCCAACCACACAGCACACGTTCCCCCAACCGCACACCGCCTCTCCCCCAACCACACAGCACACGTTCCCCCAACCGCACACTGCCTCTCCCCCAACCACACAGCACACGTTCCCCCAACCGCACACCACCTCTCCCCCAACCACACAGCACACGTTCCCCCAACCGCACACCACCTCTCCCCCAACCACACAGCACACGTTTCCCCAACCGCACACCACCTCTCCCCCAATTACACAGCACACGTTCCCCCAACCACACACGAGTGTTCCCCCAACCACACACTGCCTCTCCCCCAATCACAGCACACGTTCCCCCAACCGCACACCGCCTCTCCCCCAACCACACAGCACACGTTCACCCAACCACACGCCGGCGCTCCCCCAACCACAGCACACGTTCCCCCAACCACACACGAGCGCTCCCCCAACCACACAGCACACATTCCCCCAACCACACACACGGGTGTTCCCCCAATCACAGCACACATTCCCCCAACCACACATGAGTGCTCCCCCAACCACACGTTCCCCCAACCACACACTGCCTCTCCCCCAATCACAGCACACATTCCCCCCAACCGCACGTTCCCCCAACCACACACGAGCGCTCCCCCAACCACACAGCACACATTCCCCCAACCACACACACGGGTGTTCCCCCAATCACAGCACACATTCCCCCAACCACACACGCGGGCGTTTCCCCAACCACACGCGGGGGTTCCCCCAACCACACAACAGGCATTTGACATCTGTGGTGATCCTGAAATGAACTTTTTTTTCTGCCACACTCGTGCAAGGTGCTTACTTCATGGTTAGAGAGCAGCACTGCTACTGTGCCCTGCCGTCGCAGGGGAATGGAAACACGGAGTGTGCTTAATGTCTGATCAGACTAAGGCCTGTTGGGCTCTTAGCATTTCCCATATTCACAGGCAATCTCAAAGGCCCAGGCCCAATCTTTAAATGCCCTTTTTAAAGTGTGCCGCACCTGCGCTGTGTCTGGGTTGTAGTCATCGATCTTCTGCATAGTGTTGAAGTCCAAGTTCCCCAGAGCCATCTGCAGGCCCTTCACATCACCAACGTTACTAATGACACGGGTTCAGGAAATGCTACTCAAAAGAATAGAGACCTCAGCAGGGACCAAGACGTTAATGAATACGTTTTTAAAAAAACAGACCTGGAAACACCGGACACATTCACACAATAACTAAAAAAAAAAAAAACAACAAGACTTTGCACCATATTTGTGTCACCCTTGTCAAACTGTACAGATGGAGCTTCCTCCGTCACCTCTTCAGACCAGTCCTGCCACATGCCATTCCCCACAGCTATCCAGACTGAAATACCAGCACCCTGTCAGCTCCATAAGAGGGGGGGGGGGGTGGGGGCATTCACACATAAGCGGGAAGGATACTGCCCGGCGTAGCTGAGGGAGGCGGGGTCAATGTCGTCCGGGTAGGGGTTGAGGGGCACCACCTTCCTCCTGATTGGGTCGAAGACCAGCTGGTACAGGAAGGTGTTGTTGGCCTTCACGAATCCCTCGATGTACTCCTCTGACACGGTCACGCTCATCTTCAGGTACTGGCCCATCTTCCTTATCACCTGAACAGACGAGCCAGTGTTCATGTGAGTCAATGTTCAGTTTGGACCAAAAGTGTTCAGAATTCATTCAAGCATACATTTTTAAAAACATTACATTACAATCTAATTGTACACTTCTTTTGTTTCCCTCCTTTTCCCTTTCCATAAATATTCATTTGAACATATATATATATATAATGGTGGGAAAACCTCACATCAGGGCTTTCTCCTTCCATAAATATTCATTTGAATATATATATATATATATATATATATATATATATATATATATATAACAGTGGGAAAACCTCACATTAGGGCTTTCTCCTTCCATAAATATTCATTTGAATATATATATAGAAACGGTTAGAAAACCTCACATCAGGGCCATGTGATGTTTGAATTATTTTTTCTCACAGAGGTGTGCCAATATGCAAATGATGTAGTCATATTCCCATTTCTGCAAACAGAGCAGCACCGGCAGCAGACAAAGTTAACAGAGCAGCTTGTGTCTTCAATGTCTATATTTTTTTTGTTTAATTCAGACCTAACAAATGATAAACAGAGATTGGTGTGAATAAATGTTATTTAAAAAATACAGCAGCACCCATTTGCACAGATTGGATACAGTCTGCATGTTCAGATGTACTCTTGGATACAACTGTATAACCATTCAAAGCACACTTCACAGTACAGGATACGTGATGGGTACACTTCTGAATAGACATAACCCACACTGGCTTCAATTACAGAGGAAGTATATCTATTTAAAGACTCGTATGCCGACAGTTTTGTGATATTAGAGGGAGAAAGGGTGTGGTTATTCGTTACATTACAGGCATTTAGCAGACGCTCTTATCCAGAGCGACTTACATTATATATATATATACATATATACTGGAGCAATGAGGGTTAAGTACCTTGCTCAAGGGTACATCGGCAGTGACCTACCGGGGAATCGATCCTACGACCTTTAGGTTACAAGACCAACGCTTTAGCCATTATACTACACTGCTGCCCAGTTATTAGGGAGTGTGGTCACCTTCAGGATGTCGGGGTTGCTGGCGACCTTCAGCAGTTTGCAGGCTTTGCCCAGGCCGATGCCGTAGAGGGAGGCCAGGTAGTCGCACCCAGACAGGATGCACATGTAGCGGAACTTCTCCTCGGTGAAGACGTCGCCAAGAGCGCGGCACCGTCCCAGGTTGCTCTGGTCCACTTCCAGCCCGTTACCAAGCTTGTCCATCTTCAGGATCACCTGAAGCGAGGCACACACGCACGCGCACACGCACACACACACACACCTGTTACCGCCTGGCATCCACTGTCCTCTCTCCACCGACACCAATCTGAGCCAATGTCAACGGCCTCTAATTTTATATTTGTGATATTTAAGATCAAGGCTTAATCTTCCTTCCTAGTTTTTTTATAGTAGGAGTACAGACAAGACAGACCTCCTTATGCTTTTGTTTTACTCAGGCTGGGACACAGCAGGGGGGGGGGTTACAGGCAGAGATGGGTCAGAACGTGCCACAGCCAGGAACAAACCCCCACCTGAGCGGGGGGGGGGGGGGGGGGGGGGTGCGTATACGGTTCGAGTTGGCTGCCCTACGGCCTGCACCTCACATTATGCCAGATTTAACTTCCCTGATGTGGTGACCAATCAAAGACGACATACGTTCGCTGTGCGTGGGGGTGGGGGGGAAAAGCAGAGGTTTCTGTGCTTGTTCTTCTAACCTTTTTGCAGCCGAATGCCAGCAGGTCAGAGTCCTCGGTGATGATGGCCTGAGCTATACCAGCCTTGTTCAGGAAGGCCAGCTGCGCATCGGCCTCGTATGGGGCCACCACACAGTCCACCCCCCGGGTCCTGGCGGCCTGAGGGGGCACATGGTGGGAGGGAGAGGGACAGGGAGAGGGAGGGAGAGAGAAAGGGAGAGAGAGGGTGAGGGAGAGAGACCACACTCCAAGCTCAGCATCTAAAATACTTAAGGGTGCCATCAGTAGTCCCAACACAAAATGTAATTAGTTTTCTAGGAAACTGTATTCAAAGACCTTATATATAAACAAAGAGTCATACAGCCCTCAATGAATTAAACTTGTACTATAGCCTGGAGGCAGACATTCTAATTATTGAGACTGGCCAACCTCTCTGGTACCACTTTACGTTACAGGCATTTAGAAGATACTCTTATCCAGGGCGACTTATATTGCATCAATTTATACAGCTGGATATGTACTGAAGCAATGCAGGTTAAGTACCTTGATCAAGGGTACAATGGCAGTGTCCTACCTGGGAATCGAACCTATGACCTTCAGGTTACATGACCAGCTCCTTACCCATTATACTGCACTGCCACACTTTACCGCTTGGTAAAGACCGCAGAGCTGATTCACGGCACATAGGCTATAACACGTTGGGCCAACCTTTTGTCAAAGACCTCCAGGCAACAGACAGACAGGATGAGTGGCAGTGCGGTTACCTTGATGACCTCGCGGGCCATGGCGGGAGTTACGTTGATGCAGCGTGTGAAGCAATCTCGCGCTGCCGATATCTTCCCTTCTCTCAGAAGCTGTTTGCCCTTCTGCAGGTTCGCTTGCCGACGCCTGAGAGAAAAATGTAAACAGGTTTCCGACTCAAATGCTTCACCGCGCGGGGGCCGTCCGTCGCGTCCTGAGCACGTAGGGGCGGCGCTTCGACTTACTCTCGACGAGCCGTGTCCACTTCCTTCTTCGAGGGCAGATTGCAGCCGTCAAACACCAAGATGGGCTTCACTCCAAAGGTCAAGAGCATATCAACAAACTTCATGCAGTACATCACATATCTGCAAAGAGAAGACACATTTCAGATTATTATTATTTATTTATTTATTTTAAAACAATGATGCCCAGAGATATTGCCATTCTCTGGACAGATGCAAATTGTACATACATTTTAACAATACAAGCAGCTAGTGGTAGTGCATAGGAAATATTTTTAAACATACTGGTCAGTCGGCTCCCCCTTTGCCAGCTTCTCAGCACACGAGAAGGCTCCTTTGTGCAGCCAGCAGTAGGTGTCCACGGCCACAGTCTGGCCTTTGTACTTTCTCACGCTGATGGGTTCTGACGCATCCTTAATGAACTGCAACAGCCCCTGAATCCCCATGGCATCGATGCTGCGCATCCAGCGTCAGAATTCAAGATGACAGACAAGAGAGAAAACTCAAAAACTAAGAGAAACTCTGTGAGAGAAAACAGTTGCCTTTTTTTTTCTCTCCCTACTGACAAGTACTCATGCCAAGACTTCCATGGTGGAAATTCCCGGTACCAGGCTAAGATGGAGTCGAGTTGGAATCAGCTATCTCAGCCACCTTGTTGCCAACTTGACAAATCTCCAAATGAGTGTCAAACCAACTAGACCAGGTTTAAACCAGGCTGGAACCCAGAAAGACATGTCCACCACGATTGGGATGTCTAAAACGTTACAATGCAATTTTGGGACAAGTAATAATAATCATAAGCTTTATTTAAAAGCCTTGCGTGTAGTAATTCAAGAAAAATACATAATACAGACTAGCACGCTAGTTAGGGTTAGGCGTAAAATGTGTTATTCTGATTTCTTGTCAGTTGCCTCAGAAAACGGATCGAGGAACTGTGGAACACTGAACTTCCTGAAGTCATCTCGGTTGGACGGCAGAAGCCATTAGTTAGCTTGCTAGCAGACAAGTATGTCCAGTGAACTATAATTAATCATACGCAAATGAGCCATTAATACGAAAACAAACGGCATACACTCGCCAATATTACGTTCACTAGCGAATTACAAGCAGCTACAGAAATATCGAGATGCCTAGTTACACACGCCAAACAGCTCATTCAATTGCTAGCTAACTACGTTAGTCCAGACTAGTCTAGCTAACGTGAACCACAGAAATGTGGATTGAACGCGTGATATTTAACGTTACGTGTTAGATACTCCGTTGGTTAATGTTGTACAAACTTGCTCCAAGCAATCTTAGCAACGTGAGCAAACCCTAGGCAGATGTAGTGAAAGTTAAACGTAGATGGCCAACAGCTCTGTGGCGTTAAGTCACTAGACCGTTAATTTGGAATGAAAGAAACTTTTGAAATTACCGGCAATATGAATCGCGCACCTAACGCTAAGCCGAGTTTGCAAAAATACATGCTTGCCAGTTGTTATTTTCTTGTGGTTCGAAAGGTTTCAGTCCATCATGAGCAGTTAACTATCATAGCTAGCTTGTTAGCTAAATCTGTAATTTACCACGAAAGGGTGATACGATGTTGGTCTAGATTATCGCAGGTTTATTTGTACATAGTCATACATCATGAACCACACAGATAAGACTGAAGTTTTAAATGAACAAATAGCTAAATGAGTTAGTTACATGGAAAATAATAATGTAATAGCTACTATCTTACCGCTTCTTTTCAGTCAGCGTTTAAAGTCAAAGCACACAGGGACTGTTCATATTTAGCGGCAAAATGTGTTGCGCCTTCAGAAAGCGCTCACATTGGCTAATGCGTCATACATGGCCAATCACAGAACCACAAGGTATTGGAGGTGTTTCCTGTTCCGTCTTTAACATCCGGTGTTTGCAAGTAAACATGAACAATTTGCTATATTTGTGAAAGCAGATCTCTGCTCTTCGATTTATGCTTAGAGCAGATGTTACTTAGTAATTGATCCACTAACCATTATGTTATATCAACGTGCAGATTCTGTACACACATTTAGATTAACGCATGTATACGATGTAGTGATGAGCATCATTCTCGGCAGATTCTCCTGTCCTGAACATGCAGATAGTTTTTTTGGTCAAATGTGCAACACTAACTGCGAGAGATTAAATATTTCCCAAGCATGGCTATGAGAGTGAAATATATTTATTTAACAGACGCTGGAACGTAATGGCAAGATTCAACGCATTTCCATGTTTTTATGGAAAAAATACGTCAAATAAATTACTGTCTGTCCTCATAAAATCGTCCCAATTACGGCCTCGTTATTTCATTCAGAGACAACCGATGTCGTCTTTATTTTTTCAGAAACACTGAAAAGATTGGCGTGCAAGTGCGCCAGACTCTCTCGGCTCTAGAATTTATAAGTGGCGTCACGCCTAGTTGATTTGGACCATACACTGTAGGACGAGTTTAGCGAGTTCATGAGGCAAACGAGCATTACCCTGTCCAGGCATTAGGGGGCAGGTTTTCTACTGCTGCAGCGCATTCGACGTGTCGCCTTTCCCAGCTTCCCTTTCACTTCCTGCTTTCTGTCCACGGCTTGTTTTGAGGCTAGTTCGCTGTGGATGAATCCCATGGTTCCGTCATCAGCATGAAATAAATTCCAGGTGGAGTTGGTGAAAACTTAAAAGCGACCGCTTTTTTTATTTGTGATTATTGAACGTAAAAATTAATATAAATGTGAGTGATTTTCAAGTGAAGGTACTACCTGGCACAACAACAATGCAGTTCTCTCCCACCAATGGAGATTTTACCTTCGTCTCCTCGACTGACGCGGAAGGTAGAGTATAGGCCCTGACAAGAGAATTGTTATCTGCTGTTGTTATGAATGCTCTTATCAGATGAGCTTTTAACTGTCTAGGTATTTACTTGCTTTGTTATTGAATTTCCGTAAAAGGTTAGTTAGGTCCCGTGGTTTTTATGAAACCGAGGCGTGTCATAATCCTTATTTTATATCCTGACAGATCATTTTGACAGATAGCTACCTGGATCGCAGCTATACATAACGTTAGCTTATTAGCTAGCTGCATTGTTGTTACTTATTTACAGTAGTGTAACGCTAGTTATCTTGCTGGAATTATATAGGACGCCTATATCAAGTGCATCAGATAATGTGGACTCATGAAGAAAACTTTAGCCAGTCAGCAAATTGAAGAAATACAAGACACGAGGCTTATAAACAGTACAGATATGCCATATGACTATTTTTTGAGTATTTGGCTGCTAACACTACACGGAAAATCATAGAATGTTGTGTCTATAATGCCTGAAACGTATCCCGTCCCCATTTATTAAGGCATTACATTATTACTGATACGTTTCTTCTGGGGCTTACGTTGTTGGCCAAGTTGCACTGAAATGTTTCTATGCTATAAAATGATTACCGTTGCCCCCTCTACAGAGCTTAGTGGAACAATTGAAGCGCCCGATGTCAAACTCAACATGGGTGCGGACTCCGGTAAAGATGCATATGCGACCACGTTCCTGAGACAGCGTGGTTATGGCTGGCTGCTGGAAGTTGAGGAAGATGATCCGGAAGACAACAAGCCCTTGTTGTGTGTATATCCGTTATTTGAAAAACGTAATGAATGCTGATTAACTGCTCGAACAAGATTTGGGCTCCCTTTTAAGATCAATAAAACTTTTAACATTATAATTCAGAATGTACCTAAATGGTGCTAAATTGCCTTAGGTACTCTGGAGCATTTGTACCCACTCCCATGCAATGTTTTTTAAAATTTAAATCTGAGTATGACCCTTCTGTTCTCTTTGCTTGCATTGAAAGAGAGGAGCTTGACATTGACCTGAAGGACATCTACTACAAGATCCGATGTGTTCTGATGCCAATGCCTTCTCTGGGGTTCAACCGACAAGTTGTGCGCGATAACCCCGACTTCTGGGGGCCCCTGGCCGTCGTGCTGCTGTTCTCCATGATCTCCATCTACGGCCAGTTCAGGGTGAGACGCCTGGCTGCCTCTGCCGGCTCCAACTGCGGCTCTGTGTGCTAGATCAGGCAGGGTGGAGTGAATGGATGTGCTACATTCTGCGGGGATTTTACCAGAGGGAACTTGTCATCTGCACATTTAACGCGTGTCATTTATGTATACATTACACATTCAAACTATTTTGTTAATTTTAAAAAAATAAATTGCACACCTTCTTAACCTTTTCATTGGGAGGTTGAAGGACCGGATGCTTTGAAAGGGATCAATTTTTTTCCAGCAGTGCTCTGGGCTAATATTCACTGCTGGAGAGGGAAACACCAGACACATAAAATTATGAACAAAAATGTTAGCAGATTTTATTCATAATTTCTTTTGGATATGAATGAGTAAATCATTGCATTTATATAGCACTTTTTCGTATGCTCAAAGTGCTTTACAGTAAACCTATCTTTCAAACAAATTGTAGTACTAATTCCTTTTTTAGTTTGTTTATTGGAATATTTCATGTTTATTTATGAGTCCAAGCCTCATTGCATATTCACTATACAAGCATAAAGGGGAAAATATTTTTTTTTTTTAATTTCATAATGTTTGCAAGCTCCATATTGTTTCACCAGTGGGATAATTTTTCAATATTTCTTTGGTGGAAAGAAACATTGCCAAGCCTAGTTATGATTAAATTTAATTACATTTTAGTGTGATGTTGCTTTCAGAGAAAAAAAACAACACAGAACACAATACCTTTTGTGCAAATGAACAATGTCTGAATGTCCGGTTGTCATAATAGTGTAGAATGGAAGCCACACCTGTGCTAAAAAGTGTGCCCCAACCGGTTTCTAAGGCATTTTCTCCACCGGAAGTTTACTTCAGTGAAGTGGTTTTAAACCACCTTGCCTATGCACACTAATATTGTATTCTGTGTTAATCAATGTGCCCTCACAGAAAACTTTTTTTTCAATACATCCAGTTTTCAGTGACGTGGCAGACATTGGTGTAGTTTTCAAAACAACCATTTCCTTTATTTTTAAAAATACTGTGACTTATGAAAGTGTGCTTCTCGAGTGACATTGTTGTTTTTTTGTCAAGGTGGTATCTTGGATTATCACCATTTGGATATTTGGTTCTCTGACAATCTTTCTGCTGGCACGAGTTCTTGGTGGGGAAGTAAGTGGAATTTTTAAGACGAGCAAGAGCGAAATATTTGCAGCAGCCTTTACTGAGCTGTTGCTCCTTCTGCCATTTCAATCAAGATTAAAAAGTGGCAATAGTGGAATTAAAATTTCAGTGACTAAAGTTCTGTGTATAGAAAACATTTACAACTTGATTTTTATCTTTTAAATGAGGTTTATGTGCATTGACTAATCTGGTGTACCTTCTTTGTAGGTTTCATATGGACAAGTTCTTGGAGTGATTGGATATTCTTTGCTTCCTCTCATTGTCATAGCTCCCTTGCTTTTGGTAATAAAGGCTTTTGAAGTTGCCTCTACACTATTCAAGGTAAACTTGGACATTAGCAGAATTTACAAATACATTTGTATTGTTAAAATGGAATGGGAATATACAGCTATTATCACTCTAGTACAGTTTCAAAATGTTGTTAAAGTTAGTGACAAGTAATATTTACCATTGATATTGGTATCCTAAACTATTAATTATTTTCATTATTGGAAAATGATATAATTGAGAAGGCTAAACATAAGATGGACATTGAATGTTCTTTACTTATTCAACACCCATGTTATGTATTGTATGATGTGACCTTTTGTATTTTGTGTGTATTTTTTAGTGACATTTTATTTTTATATTTTCCAGCTTTTTGGAGTGTTCTGGGCTGCTTACAGTGCGGCCTCTCTGCTGGTGGGGGATGAATTCAAAACGAAGAAACCACTCCTCATATACCCCATTTTTCTTCTATACATTTACTTCCTGTCTCTCTATACTGGCGTCTGATTGGACAGCAGAATGGTCTGGAACTCTAAGTGGACATTGGCAGTTAGAACCATAATGAAGGACACAAGAAGATCCACACCACCTACAAAAGGAAATATATAGATTTTTTTATACCTGTTTTATGATCATGATTAACAAGAGGTCATATAGTGTATGTGAAGTCAATGTAATTAAATTTAGCCATGACCTTTGTATTCAGTGCACCATCAAACTAGGATTTATTTAAAAGCCCCTTAGTTTTCAGCTTTTCTCAAACTGCTTGCCCTTGCAGTTTGCCTCCTGAAAAGAACAGTACTCTGTTGTTTTGTTACGATGCTGATGTGTTCACAGGTATAATCGGGCAAAGCAGAAACCGAAAGTGGCCATTTTAAACTCTTGTTTTTACTAGGTTATCCTCATTTGGAGCGTGGTGCCAAATGTTTCATTGTGGATTTATCACCTTTTTACCAAGAGAAATAAGGAAGAATACCAGAATTTTTGAACTTTTTTTTTTTTTTTTTTGAGGGAAGAGGAGTTTGAGAGTTGTAATAATTGTGATATACGTTTCATTATTTGTTTCCTTTTTCAGCATCCTGACACTATCTTACTCTTAATTTATGAATTCCAGCCTGGGTTAGAAATAGGCAGTTCAAGTTGAAAATAAACATTGTCTACTAAATTTTGGTGTCTTTGTTTTATATGGCTTTTATATCATTGATATTTTAAATGGTGTACGTCTACATATGCAAGATTATCTGGTTAAATAAAACTATTGTATGCAATTCTGGCCCTTACAGAGAGACACTGACCGCTTTTTAAAATATTTTTGATTTCAGAGCAGTGATCAATCTAAATTAAACTGAATATTGAAGACTATAATAAAAATTAGGGTGTTTTTTTGGGAATTATCTAGAAACAAGTCTTGTTTGTATGCTAGATTATTAACTGTTCACCAACCTCTCCCTACCCCCAATGAAAAAATTTAACAGAATATTAAAACCTTAGAAGACAAATTGAAGCATTGACATGCACTTGGTCTGCCAATCAATGGAATTAATTAATGGAGAAACAAAACGGAGTCAAGCAGCTACTGGACAACATGCAAACTCAATATTCAGTGCAAAATGAGGATAGAATGTGGAATTTAATGTTAGAAATGAGCTAAATATAGCAAATGAAAGAAAAATTTGGGTGAAGAAAGGTATTGCACCACCACATACAACAACCTCCAGTAAACAGAATGGTGTAAGAAAGCAAAAGCTCAAATGCAATGGTTAGGTCAAGGATTAAGTATATTCATGCAGAATATTAATGAGGAAAAAAATATAACATCAGAAAATGTTGATGGAAAATAGATATAACTGCACAGTCATCTGCACAAAACAGCAAGCAATGACGACCTAGAGAACATTGAAAGAAAACTGTCATGGACCTTCTCAAATAGAGCCTTGGGGAACACCAACCTAGATGATACAGATCTGAATAACACCCACAAACCGAGAAATGTGCAATAATAATAATAATAAAACCAGAAAGGGATGAGAAGTCTTGTATTGACAGTGAGATGAAGGACAGTTAGAAAATGAAAGAATCTAATTACAGATCGAATATCTTTTTTGTTTTCTATTGAGGATATCACTTAAACATGTGCAATTCACGTTTAAACAATTTCAGAGAAATGTAGACAAAGATCTTATATTACCTGACAAGACGTTTAACCCCCTTGTTCCAAACAAGCTAGATATCTGCGTTGCTAGCAAACTAAGTAGTGAATTACAAATTTACACAACAATAGTTTACCTTTTATTTTGTAGGAACAGGTGCGACATATTATCAGTTTGCTTTTAAATCATGCTCAATTAAGAACGTCTGTTCAGTGACTTCAAGTAATGACGTTGAGAGTTTCAATACTGTAACACCAGCAGCGCAGTGCCCCTAGTGGTGTGGAGTTAGAAAAAATGGTACTACGCTAGTTCCGTGTATCTGACATGTATCTGCCGGAGAGCGGAGCCCTCAGCTTCCTCAACACTGATGGTGAATAGCAGCTGGTGCGGTAACGGGAGGAGGAGCAGTAGCCGCAGAAGGAGACCCAGCAGTGGTAGTACAGCGGTAGTTTGGGATTCAGTTTTCTATCTTTTTACACCGACTTGTAACATCGGATCTCCCTAAAAAAAGAGAGCGGGGAAGGGAACATTAAAGAAAGATGGCGGCCGCGGCCTCGCCGGGCTCCTGCTCGTCCACCTCCTCAGACTGGATTGTACTGAGAGACGGTTGTCTACGTTGCGACGAGGAGGGCCTGCGCAGCCTCACCTATCACCCGGCCCTCAACGCTATCCTGGCCGTAACAAGCCGGGGCAGTATCAAAGTCATCGACGGCACTTCAGGGGCCATACTCCAGGCCTCGGCTTTGCACGGTGAGTTTCCGCCCTGTGGAACGACTGATTGGCGGATCGGTGCAGTGTCAGAACACGGTCATGGAAAGGAGGGGATAAAGGCTATAAACATAACACAGTTTCTTGTACAGACTGTTATTTCAGGCCTGTTGTGGTTGTGTTCTTTTTCGGGCTAGAGACCCATGATTGTTATGGGTTTTCTTAGCCGGTTCGCTAACGTTACCAAATCACCTCGCAAAACAAAACGATATCGATTGATCACTCTTGCCTTGTCCACAGGCTATAACTCAATAGCCAGCTAGCTAACTTTACCTTAAATGGGTAGCCTAATGGCTAGTCAATCGGTCAGAAGTGTTCTAACTAGCGCTAGCCGTTTCGCGGTTTATAATGTAAAAATATTAGCTACGTGCGTGAGCTAGTTGATGCTAGCTATTCTAATATGCATTATGTTTATTGCTAGTGAGCCAACTAGCTTCCTATCATACGTAGACTAGCTCCTTAATGTTGTATAGCTACCTGCTATTATGTTACGTTAGCTGTATCTAGCTACAAGAAACTGAAACATGTTTTTCATGGTGTGGTTGCCTATCTAACTAACTGGATCAGCGCTCGATGAAGTGTGCACACTCGTGAGATGGCTAGCTAAGTAGCTAGCGTTAGCCTGCTAGCTAACAGGCCCTATTAGTTAGCAAGCTAACAGGTTAGCTAAAAGGCCGGTCTCAAGCCTCGAGTTATGATTGATGTGTCACTGTCAGTTCTTCAAATTTGAGGTAGTAACTAACCGTTTCTTGGACTTGAAATGTAGGTTGCGATAGGTAAGTTGTCATTAGTGGAACAGGCTTGCTAACCCTTGCTAGTATTTAAGTGTCTGCTTGATTGTCTCGGGGTTGCTTAGCTAGCCGAATAAACTAGCTAGCTTGGATATCGAATAAGGCATGTTCCCCGGCATGCGAACATAACTAGAACTTAGCTGTACTAGCTATCTTATGGCTATTTGCCACTAAATTCATTAAGACAGCAGGTTAACTTGGTTCTGTTGTTTTGTTCACATTTGTATCGTATATTGAATTCAGCGTAAATATTGGTTGAGCTGCCATCTTTGAAATGCAGTGACATGCGAACGAATTTTATAACTGAATACACATTGTACTCGGGGAAACGGGAACAGACATTAGTTTATTTTTCGCACTTTACTCTAGCCACCCAGCTCACATTACAGTATCAATTGACCAATATTTAAATTGACTACAGTATAAAGTGGAAAATGTAATTTTATTTACAATGCATTGTGGGTTCTGTGCCTCCGTTTCATCAAGGACAGCGAAGACTAAAGTTCATCCCATATTTATTTACAGTAACACTTAAACAGTTAATGAAAACTGAACTGTTATACAATGTCAAATGTTAATTTGCTCAATTTAATTCTTTATGCAGTTGTACCAATTCTCTACTGCTTGCAATTTGAATCCTAGACAGTCATTAAGGTGTATCAGGGGATGTCATGAGGTGGATGGTGTATTGCTCCAAGGGGGTATCAAAAATGTCCTGAATGAAAGACCCCCTCTGTTGTCATATACAGACCATCAAAAGCAGAATTCTGCTTTGCTTCCCTCACACTGAAGTGTGAGTAGCCTGATGGATTTAGTTAATGTTTTTCAGGAAGGTAGATGAATTGATCTGGAGGGCTCAGAGTTGGCATTGATGTCACAATTAAACATTTTCAGATGGTGGAGGAGATTCTATGCATGTGGGTGCTCTCCCTTTGTCTATTGTACTGGTGAAGCTTTAGGAGATTCTCCAGTCTCTGGTGTTCCCATTTCTGTTCGCTCTCTCTCAAGACAGGAGAGATTCTCAGATATCACCACTTCAAACGGGAATCACATGTGTTTAGGAGATCCCTGTGGTCTGGCGTGTTCTGGCTGCTTGGAAAGCATGCTGAAATCAGCTGTCAGTAACTTTGTGCCTTTATTTGTTTTCAGGTTGGAATTGCGAACTGTATTTGCGATCGTACCGATTAGTTATCACAGTTTATTTGGTGCAGCGGGTAATTTTTTCACAGTTCACTTGGCAGCATAGCCTCTTTAGTAGCTGTTCAGAAAAATAAGTTGTAATAAACTGGCAGTGGCTTCTGTTTTGTGGGTGCTGTTTCTTGGCGGGTATAACTGCAGAAAGCCGACGGCCTACGTTGAAATATGGAAAATCTGTATGCACGGCGGTCACATCCTTATACCAAATGTCTTTCAGCCCGTCTTTATCTGTCCAAACAAAGTCATTCAAGGGCACCTATAGAATTCTGTAAAACAGGTACAGAGTTTACCATGATGTAATATGTCTATATTTGTCGAACAGGGGCCTGGCATTAATTTTTCAAAGCCCTCCGTTGAAGGTCTTTGGAAGTGCAGTCGTGTTTGGCTTGATGTACTCCGCGCAAGCAAGCTTGCTGACCATTGCGGAGCACAAACATACCTTGTTCTGTTTGACAGCGAGTTCTCCGCTCGTGTTTTCACGAGTGTGACACGGTTGACTCCGGTTGCCTGACTACATGGCCAGGTCCTCCAAGGATTTGGGTAATTACAGCCTTTCATTCGGTGGGTCAAAGTGAAATGGATTTTTAATAAACTTACAGGCCAAGGGAGGGGGGTACGTGAGGAGCGGGGGTGGGACGTCGTCTGAAGTCTCAGAACCCCAGGCGTACTCTCTCAGCACTATTGCAGAGCAGGGACGGAACGCCGCGTGCTTCAGTTGCACATGGGAAGGTTCTGCCGGATTCAGGGCTTTTTAAAAAAATTTTAAAAAAAACCACAAAATGGCTGAAGATTCTGCATTTTCCTTGTTAGTGTTGGTGCATACCCCCCTTCCTGGCCTACTGCCTCCGGTGGGCTGAATGGTGAAACTTGGCTGGTACTGATGCCATTTCCCTGACTGGGGCCTGAGTGCTTTAAAGCACTCTCAGTTGTGAAGTCGCTGGGTTGAGCGATCAGTGAATACTTTAGCAGTTGCAGCAGGGATGCTGGATTCCCCCCAGTACTATCATATCTGGAACAGCTCAAGCTGTAGGTGTGCCATGCTGGGGAGAGAGTGTCTGCTGAAAGCTGTCAGTCACAAGACCGGATTTATTAACTTTTCTTTTGGGCATTGAGCGAACAAGGAAGATGCTATTGTCGTCATTGCGTGTTTCCATGCCAACCCACTGTAGTTACAACACCGAAGGGGGAGGGTTTTCTTTGGGGAGGCCCGGGGGCGCATTAACCCCCTGAAGCTGCCTTCACAGGCATGCGGAATAGTGAGCTTACTTCGGCTTCTCACATGGTGTACTGATGCGTGTTGTATGCCCAGTATAATGGCAGTTTTGCTGTGATCACAGGGCTGTGTGATGGTCAGTGGGTGGACAGCACCAGAAGCAATGCTCCCCGCCCGTCTTTTAGCTGAACAGCCTGACCTAAACCCCGGAGGAGACTCGCGCGCTCCCATCTTTGCACTCCGCCCCCTTGTGGAAGCTGGAGCAGCTCGCCAGCTGTGGCCCGCCCCCGCTCCGGTGCCCCCCACCCCCACCCCCCCAACCCCCCGTAACGCCAGTTAGAGCGCTCCGGCGTGGAATGTGCTGTGAAATGACTTCTCCAGGAGAAGCTGGGAGATTCTACCCTGAGAAAATCCATTCAGATTTCCTCTCACGCTAAGCAGCGGCATCCCATAATTTAGGGGAAAAAAAACGACATCATATACAGACCATTCCTGTAGCATGACTTGTAGAAATTGCCTTTATCAAAGTTGGAAAGAGGCACAGCGAGTACCTTGATTTTAAGGGTCTGTAAGTGTTTACTGGCAGAGGAGAAGTGTGTTCAGAGCCTTGGGAGGCAGAGGAGCCGTTGGGCCACTCAAATGGAAGCCCGGCAGGGCTGTTACTGGTGCACGCAATTACCCTGGGCGCACTTCACATTTCCCTTCTACACGTTTTGACGCCTTTAGTATTTTGTTTACGCGCTTTAGGGTAGCGCGAGCAATGTGGACACCTGCTACCTTGCGGTCAAGTCACATGGTGAATGGGGGCGGAGCCAAGCAGTGCTCACATTGGTGCATGAGAGGCCTACAGGAGTTCAGCACGGGAGCCAAACAGAGTTAGCAACATGCTAGCAATGCACGCTCAGGTGCTGTCGTCAAATTCACATGTCCTAGAACTAGAATGACCTATGACTCACAATAACCAAGGTCTCGCAAAAGGTCATGAATAGCCAGCAGCACAGGTGAATTGGGCTTCATCTGCTTGGTAGAGCAGTACTTTGAGTGACAGATTTATGCAAATTTATCATATTGTTTTAAGAAAGCCGGTCTGATGAAAATGCAGCAAAGTTTGTACTTGCTTGTGTACTCGTACAGTATGTTTGACAAATAAAATAATTTTAATTTGCATCATCTGGACTTTAGTATTTCCCTGTAGTTTTCTGACACGCATTAAGTTTATTCACATGCACTCCATTGGGATACGATGATATTGGGGAGCTGTGTGTTTTGTGAAGTAGTGCTAAAGTGGACCATTGTGACCTGGTGCAGTCAGGCAGTTTTTGTAGATGAGAGCGAAATGGCCTTTTCCCCTATGAGGCAGCGTGTGCAATGCTTCATTAGGTAAACCTGCCTTAAGTAGCTGTAGTTCTTCCAGTACGTCATACTCTTCATGAGGGGTCCAGTGTGAGAGCATTCATTCAGTCATGGCACCACACAGCTGATGTTAATGAAAATCTCTTCACTGTCTTGTTAGTGGACAGTAGAGGTTGGGCTCCTTCAGATTTGGTTATCATAACTCAACCCTGTATGTTTAAGACTGGGGTTTGGACTGGCCTGGAATGGATTTAGTTTTCCTTTGTTACAAATAAGAGTACTTTATTTGGTATCACTGCAGTCAGAATATAGGCTCATTTCCAACATTAACATAAGTTTTACATCAGTGTCTTTATGCATAATCCCAACGACAGGGTGTGGGAAATGTGTAATGTCATCCGAAATCAAAACTGAAAGTAAATGCTCTCTTCAGAAGTGAAGGCAGTAAAATCAAAAGGGTGCCATGTAGTATATGAAAAGCAAAGTAAATGATTGTGGAGAATTGCCTCAATGGCACCCATAAAAGTGTTCGCAGTGATACCTGCTTGGCCTGTAACGTGGAGGAGAGCTGCTGCAGTGAGCTCTGCCATGCCTTTGTGTTCTCCAGGCACTTAAATCATCTGCTGTACTGCCTGCCTCACAGCGAAGTCTCCAGTTTCTCCATATGATGCAGAAAATGCAGACAAACCAGGGCAAAAAAATGTTTTGGATATAAAAAAATGGCCGTTTTTTTGTTGAATGAAATGAAAGAGATTACTGTCCGTGTGGTGAACCTGGCTGACGCTGTGGAATGTTCTCCGCGCACGGTATCTCAGGGAGTTTCCCTCCCTTCTGAGAGTGAGCGGGCGAGTGAGTGAGTGAGCGAGCGGGCGGGCGAGCGAGCGAGTGAGTGAGAGGGTGAGCGGACGAGTGAGTGAGCGGGCGAGTGAGTGAGTGAACAAGTGAGCGGGCGGGCGAGCGAGTGAGTGAGAGGGTGAGCGGACGAGTGAGTGAGTGAACAAGTGAGAGGGCGGGCGAGCGAGTGAGTGAGAGGGTGAGCAGGCGATGAGCGGGCGGGCGGGAGAGTGAGCGAGCGAGCGAGTGAGTGAGCGAGTGAGCGAGTGAGCGAGTGAGTGAGCGAGTGAGTGAGCGAGTGAGCGAGTGAGTGAGCGAGTGAGCGAGTGAGCGAGTGAGCGAGTGAGTGAGTGAGTGAGTGAGCGAGCGAGTGAACAAGTGAGCGAGTGAGAGGGCGATGAGCGGGCGGGCGGGAGAGTGAGCGAGCGGGAGAGTGAGCGAGCGGGAGAGTGAGCGAGCGCAGGCTGACGTTTGGCCCTGTTTTCCAGCCAAACCTGGAGGGCGCGTGCGGTGCCAGTACTTCCCGGCCGTGGACAAGGTCCTGTTCGTGGACGACTACGCCGTGGGCTGCAGGAAGGACCTGAACGGCATCCTGCTGCTGGACACCGCCCTCCAGGCCCCCGTCTCCAAGTCTGAGGATGTGGTCCAGCTGGAGCTGCCCGTCACGGAGGTGAGTGACGCGGGGGGGCGGGATTTGGGGGGGGGGGGCACCCTGGAATGACACAACGAAATACGGACGGGGCGTGTAAAAAAAAAAAAAAATCCTACTCCTGACTGCTAGCGCTGGAGTGGCCAACAGGCTGGAGATGCTGAATCATGGTGAAGAGGTTCCCTTCACAGTGCACTCCTTTCACAACATGTCAGGGCTGAATAAGAACACTGCATAACATGAGGAAGTAGTACGACCACTCCTCTGCTCTGTGGTTAATGTTGGGGAATCCTTTGTTTTATAGGCCTGTCGTTTCTGGTCATGCAGGAAAAAGACCGAAGACAAATGTGTGCTTTTTCATCTTAAAGAAATAAAATCGTAAATTGTGTTTGATTTGTTTATTTATTAATTTACACTTGTTTGGACTTTAAACCATTTATTATTTCTCATGTTCGAAAGAGAAATACAGAAGTAGCCTGCTATTTTTTTGAAGACGAGATGTTGATTATTATTTCAAAGTGGACAATTCCATTTTATGAAAACTGTTTACAAACGTTTGTCTTTATTTTCATCTAAAAGAATTCTAATTTTAATTACTTAATTTTGTTAACTTATTATTTTACCCATTTGTTTAGATTAGCCTATATCGTAGTTGTTAGATTTGAAGAGAAATAAAGAAGTAGGCCTATTCTGTCGAAGACGAGAGGTCAGTTACTTATCATTATAGCCCTACTGGCTGTGTAAGTGATTGGTTGAAGCTGGAAGTTGCTTTCATAAAGTGCATTCATGTGAAATTAACAGTGCCTTATGGCTGTTCTTTTTGTTGTTGTTATTCTATGGCTTAAACATGTATTGGAGGAATTAACTTTTCATGGGTATTGATAAGTAGTCAGTGCATTAAGGGGAGTGCCCTCATTTAACTTCTCCGTGTGACCCTTTCAGGTCACGGAGTTCCCGTGTGTTAATGCCGATGCATTAGTTCTTCTGAGGCAGAGCTTATGTTCGGCGGCTGTAACCTTTTCTGTGCTCGTGAAACACACACTCAGTCATGTGTCTTCTGGAATACGGCGTTTAGAATGCATACTGACGCGTCGTTCCAGAGACTTAGCCCAAATCCACAGAGTAAAACCCCCAGCCCGTGAGGAACCCCCGTCTGCCGGAGCAGCACAGACGGCGTTGAGCGTGTGCTAATGGATTGCACGTTCACGGAGGGGTCATGTGTGCTGTCCTAAAATAGAAAAGCGAGAGTTATTTTTATGGGTCCTGTAATCTTCGCAGGCTTTGTGATTAAACAAGTGTTGAAACGTGCCCTGAGAACCGAGCGGTACCCACAGGAGACCTGCAGGTCCCTGGTCCTCACCGCGCCCGTTTTTTAAGGACAGAGCCGATGGCTGGGGGAGGACTGGAAGCGGCTGTCCCGTGCATGTGTTCAGGCTGTCCCGCGAGGGTTCAGGCTGTCCCGCGAGGGTTCAGGCTATCCCGCGTGTGTGTTCAGGCTGTCCCGCGTGTGTGTTCAGGCTGTCCCGCGTGTGTGTTCAGGCTGTCCCGCATGTGTGTTCAGGCTGTCCCCAGTGTGTTCAGGCTGTCCCACGCACGTTCAGGCTGTCCCGTGTGTGTTCAGACTGTGCTGCGTGTGTTCAGGCTGTCCCCAGCGTGTTCAGGCTGTCCCGCGCGTGTGTTCAGGCTGTCCCGCGCGTGTGTTCAGGCTGTCCCGCGCGTGTGTTCAGGCTGTCCTGCCCGTGTTCAGGCTGTCCTGCCCGTGTTCAGGCTGTCCCGCGTGTGTGTTCAGGCTGTCCCGTGTGTGTGTTCAGGCTGTCCCCAGCGTGTTCAGGCTGCCCCGCGAGCGTTCGGGCTGCCCCGCCCGCGCGTTCAGGCTGAATCATCCATCCAAATAATTTCACTTGAAAGTGATGCAGTGCAGCCAAGATCAGCAAATATTAACAGCTTCTTTAATTGGGTCAGGTTTCCTGACGGATAGAGGGATATTCACGATTTGTTTTGGGCAGTTTATTTTAGGAGAGTTAATACAGCTGCACAGGATTGCTATGGTAAGACCTTTAGTGGCACAAATGGTTTCAATGGTTTTCGTAATTATCAGGTATTCATATGACAACAATCTAACATTATAATCTGGCAATATTCTGTAAATCTGGTGATTGTGGCGAAAGAGGCCATCTTGACTAGTTCAACTGCCTCTTAGAAAACAACAAGTGTCCTCTCTTTCAGATGTCAAGGCTTTTTATATGAATTGGAAATCTCCCAAATACTTTCAATGGCTAACATGGTGGATTTATGCAATTTATGAAATTTGCACAGGAAATGCTTTCTTACTGAAATATCTTTTGGATAAAGTAAGCCGACCCTTGGCACCCACAAGTCTTGTCACTTTAGTGGAACCTTTGACAGTTTGGAAAGCTTGTTTTCATTATCAACGCTGACTGCTGGAACCAATTTCTGCACTCATGTCCACATTCGCTACTTATTGTGCTGTTGCTGCAAATTACAAATTGATATCACACGGTTATATTTGACATCTGATAAAAACTGTCTGAGCAGGACTGTCTGAAATGTTTGTTTGCATTTGCATACAAACCCACAGTGTAGACACCTCATTACAGATCCCGCTTAGTGTTGGCGCTTGAATGGTCTTTGAATTAGACTCATTAATTGAGTCAGGATAACGGGATGCAGTAGAAGTGATTGGACATGCAGGTTAAGGATTTACACCATCCTGCTCTTTCATTAGTTGTCCTTAAAAACAATGAAATTGTTGAAACTACCTCTTGAGCTCTGAGATTTAATCGCAAATATTTTTCTGCGCGGACACAAATGTACTGCTTGGGCTGTTGATTTTGATGATAAAGGCTAGACATTCAGTATTGATTTCCGATCAGCATTCCAATATTGTTGGTTGGGTAGATAGCATCAGCCCGGCGAATCTCAATTTCTGTGTTTAGTTTTAGTTTAGTTTTATTTTTTTTTAAATACACAAAAAATGACAAAGATAACAAATAATATACAGTGCAAGGAGAGGCAGAAAACCCAAGTGGGCTTATTTGAAGCCTCCACCTAAAAGAAATGTTAATATTTTACAATGTTATAGAGAACACAAACTTAACATTCAGAAAATAATGCCCCCGGCTCTTCTCCCGTGTGCGTTTGAGAAGGCAGGAGGCTTTGTGGCCGGTGGGAGTCCGTTATGTCACTCCAGCTGAAGAGTGTGTGTTGTGTAATCAGGGATTACGCTGGGCTGGGGGAAGTGAGGGGAACCATAAGGTGTGCTGCTGGTCTACAATACATGCCAGATGAGCTGTTAACCCGCGTGGAGCTGTAAGAAAAGGCTGTTTTACCTACTAACAGGCATAACAAGCCAGCCGTGCGTGCCACAGTACTGTTCAAAGTGTCATTTTCACTATAATAATATCAAATATTTGTTTTAATTTTCAATTTGAAATGCTAAGAAATAGGCCAGATGTGCCATCAGTCTCACGATAATTTAAGGGACATGTTGACCTTTCTGTCATCCCAGCATACTGTCTCCCAGTCATTGTACTCTACTTGCTAAAGCAACAATAACAAGTGAGGTCAGAAGCACACATTTACATAACTCGCGGGACGCATGCATTCTGAATGCATATAAATGCTGTCTACTGCCCACAGACCGCATTAAATAAACATGTGCATGTGAAGAAATCCACGTAGTGAAGGAGTCTGCCTTTAAACGAAAGATTTCTTGTTCTGTGTATGATCAAGGAATTCATTAATTTCTTATGACAGCAGAGGCTCCCTTGAAGCTCTTGGTGGGTAAAATGTGAGTCCTTTTCGTGGTTGGACTGCAAGCTTGTTCATTTTCAGATTGTACAGAAAGGAGACTATTCCGAAATACCATCTCCTCTCTCATTCTGCAGACAGAGCAAATGCATATGTCATGGTTATTTTTTAGCTTTGTGCATTTAGAGTGAAATTTATGTTTTCTTTATCACTGTTTTTTATTTTATTTTTTTATATTTATTTTAGCAGTATAGAATATTTTTATTCTGCCTTTTGGCTAAGAGTGTGAAAATGGCTTTTTATTTTTACAGCGTAGGCTGTTTGAGTAGTATTTCACCTTTTACAGAAGTGTTTACTTAGGAAATGAAATCTCTGCTTGTTTTTGCTGTGGACTGTCCTGTGGATTCTGCCCTGAAGCTGTCTGTGGGTTCAGTGCTTCTCTGTGTGTGGTTTTGTCTTTGAGGGGTTACTGAGTAACCATTCTTCCATGGAAAATCAAATCATAACTACGGTGACAATGGCACAAAAGAGCTCATTAGTGTAATAAACCAAAAAAATGGAAGGGGAAGTAGTAAATGAAAAGATGAATAATTCATGGGGAGGTGAATTACATTTTGTACTCATCCTCTGGCCCAAAGTTAAAGCCATGGTAGAGCGTTCACGTCCGATTGGTTGGTTGCTCACGATGACTGGCGAAGCGCATTCGCTCGTGACGTTCCACCAGCTGGGAGCGACTCTTTTCGTGACGGTGTTTTTGTGTTTCTGATGTTTACGCGCGCCGGTGCTGCGGCTTGCTGTGAATGACACGCTCCTGCTCTCCGATCTGGCGGATGACGGCCTGTCGGTAACCCGTATCCCTCCTCTCTCCCCCACCAGGCCCAGCAGATGCTGTCCGCCTGCCTGGAGAAGGTGGACGTGTCGGGCGCAGAGGGATACGACCAGTTCATCACGCAGCTGAAGGACGGGCTGAATAATACCTCACACGAGACGGCAGCCAATCACAAAGTGGCCAAGGTGAGGGGGCCCGGCGGGAGCTGACCGCGGAGAGCCGCGGGTTAGCGCGAGGAAGGAGCCTGCCTTCCGTGGGGTCGCATCGCATCATAGTCATCATCGCTGTGTTCTGCCCCCCCCCCCCCCCCCCCCCCCCCCCCCCCCACTGTTATGCACAACCCCCCCCCTCCCGCTGTGTTCTGCACCCCCCCCCCCCCCCCCCCCCCCCCCCCGCTGTGTTCTGCACAACCCCCCCCCCCCCCCCCCCTCCCGCTGTGTTCTGCACCCCCCCCCCCCCCCCCCACTGTGTTCTGCACTTCCCCTCCCCCCCCCCCAGAGTCAGAACGCTTCAGCTGACATTTATACATCACAGTGCGTTTATGCACTACAGCACACTGAGGGATTTAACCGTCGTGCTTATCTGGAGCGACTAGGCCAACTTACACTCTTTCCCACATGCATGTGTACTGCTGGATCTATCCTGAAGCAAACTGGGCAAAGCACTTTGCTCAAAGGATACAACGGCTGTGCCCCTGCCCCTGGGACACAAGCCGGCAACCTCCGAATGTCCACCTAACATGTACTCCACGTGATGGCGTGCATGCATGAAGCAGCTACCGTAAATAATCCTTCACTCGCAGAATAAGGTCAGGAAGTCCCGCAGCGGCACACCATCCTGTGCGGAGTCGCTGGCCTGTACGGTGTCTTGTCATCGTTATCTCACGCTCAGGTTATCAGCGTTTTCACACCGTCATCACAAACACCCACCGGGGTTAGTCAGCCGCACTGTTTCGGCGACCCCTGGCCTTTCCTGCGGCTGATTGGAGAGCCCTGCGAGATACCTGGACATGTGATCTCTGTGTGCAGGGTCAGTGGGTGCAGATACGGTCACCAGGGCGACGCTGCAGCCCCCCACAGTGTGGATGGTTCTTAGCTTTAGCCCCTTAGCCAGTCATTGCTGCTAATGCCCCCGCCCCGTACCAATACTGCCCCTTCAGCTCGGGGTATTGATTATCCCTTCTTTGATTCGGACGCCTCTATCCAAGTTTAACTGGTGCAGTCCATGCGTGTTCCATACAGCAGGCGTAATGTCAGTGTACGGTGCCAGATTCTCTGCCATCAGAAGCCACTAAAACAATGACTCCATGCAAACCTGTACCTAGTCCAGTCCCTGCTTCCTGTTTTCTGTGCTTTTAACAGATAAAACGCAGAAACAGATTCCGTACAGATTCCGTGTGCCATCCCTGAGGTCTGCAGAGCCATGCTCCATGCGGGGGGTGTTACTCTGCGGTCGTCTGGAGCTGACGGGGGGGGGGGGGGGGGGGGGGGGGGGGGGGGGGGGGGGGG